>NC_086098.1:197100497-197403527 GCF_963921235.1 Mobula hypostoma
GTACGTAACAATAGAAATACCAATGCACAAGAATTATTGGTAAGTTGAGGGAGAACATCCTGAGAGGCAGGATTTATAAAAGTTTGGAGAGGCATAATATGATGAGGAATACTCAGCATGGATTTGTATAAAGGCAGGTTGTGCCTAATGAACCTGACTGACTTTTTTGAGGATGTGACTAAACACATTGATGAAGGTAGAGCAGTAGATGTAGTGTATATGGATTTCAGCAAGGCATTTGATAAGGTACCCCATGCAAGGCTTATTGAGAAAGTAAGGAGGCATGGGATCCAAGGGGACATTGCTTTGTGGATCCAGAACTGGCTTGCCCACAGAAGGCAAAGAGTTGTAGGTGGGTCATTTTCTGCATGGAGGTCGGTCACCAGTGGAGTGCCTCAGGGATCTGTTCTGGGACCCTTACTCTTTGTGATTTTTATAAACGACCTGGAAAAGGAAGTTGAGGGATGGGTTAGTAAGCTTGCTGATGACACAATGGTTGGAGGTGTTGTGGATAGTGTGGAGGGCTGTCAGAGGTTACAGCGGAATATCGATAGGATACAAAACTGGGCTGAGAAGTGGCAGATGAAGTTCAACCCAGAAAAGTGTGAGGTGGTTCATTTTGGTAGGTCAAATATGATGGTAGAATATAATATCAATAGTAAGACTCTTGGCAGTGTGGAGGATCAGAGGGATCTTGGGGTCCGAGTCCATAGGACACTCAAAGCTGCTGCGCAGGTTGACTGTGTGGTTAAGAAGGCATACAGTGCATTGGCCTTCATCAACCATGGGACTGAGTTCAAGAGCCGAGAGGTAATGTTGCAGCTATATAGGACCCTGGTCAGACTCCACTTGGAGTACTGTGCTCAGTTCTGGTCACCTCACTATAGGAAGGATGTGGAAACTATAGAAAGGGTGCAGAGGGTGCACCAAGGATGTTGCCTGGATGGGGAGCATGCCTTACGAGAATAGGTTGAGTGAACTTGGCCTTTTCTCCTAGGAGTGATGGAGGATGAGAGGTGACCTCATAGAGGTGTATAAGATGATGAGAGGCATTGATCATGTGTATAGTCAGAGGGTTTTTCCCAGGGTTGAAAGTGAACTGAATTGACTTTATTTCTTACATCCTTCACATACATGAGGAGTAAAAAATCTTTACATTACGTCTCCATCTAAACGTGCAATGTGCAATCATAGTAATTATTAATATTTTATAATAAATTAGTATTAGTTAGTATTCAAGGACTCGGCAGCTAACCTCAATGAGTATACCTCAGCTGTCACGGACTTTATTTGGAAATGCACGGAGGACTGTATGTCTCGCAAGACGATCCGGGTATTCCCTAAGCGGAAACCCTGGACGAATTATGAGGTCAAGTCCCTTTTAAAGGCTAGAGCTGTGGCTTTTAGGTCCAGGGATACCAGTGGCTACACGGAATCCAGGCGTGAACTCTGGAAGGCCTCTAAGGGCGCCAAGAGGCAATATCGAGCCAAGTTGGAAGCCCAGGCTAACCAAAGGGATGTCAGTAGACTATGGCAGGGTCTAAATGAGATCACTGGGTGCGAAGAAAAGGCTGCGAATATCAATAGCTGTAGCGCTTCTCTTCCTGATGACCTTAAGGTATTCTACACAAGATTCGAACGAAAGGGGAGCGTCCTGCTCCCTCCGGATGAACCGGACCTGGTGGCATTGAGATTCATTGTCACCAAGGAGGACGTTAGAAGGGCCTTCCTGAAGGTAAATCCAAGGAAGGCAACGGGCCCAAATGGCATCCCAGGATGGGTTCTCCCGGCCTGTGCAAGCGAGCTAGCTGGAGTGTTTGCTGACATCTTCAACTGCTCCTTGCTTCAGTCTAAGATCCCCTCGTGTTTTAAGAAGGCAACGATAATCCCAGTGCCGAAGAAGAGCAAGGTGGCATGCCTGAATGACTATCGACCTGTGGCTCTGACATCAATTGCTATGAAGTGCTTCGAGAGATTGGTTATGGCACACATCAACCACAGCCTACTGGTCAACCTCAACGCTTTGCAATTCGCCTACCGGAGCAGCAGGTCAACGGAAGATGCCATCTCTGTGGGCCTACATTCCTCCTTAGAACACCCGGAGAGTAAAGACGCATACGTAAGGCTCCTTTTCACTTACTACAGCTCTGCCTTTAATACCATCATTCCAAATAAACTGATTCCTAAGCTCCGGAACCTGGGCCTGAGCACTCAGATCTGCAGCTGGATCTTCAACTTCCTCACAGACAGGACCCAGGCTGTAAAAATAGGGGACGAGCTCTCCTCTACAATCACTCTGAGCACCGGTGCCCCACAAGGCTGTGTACTCAGCCCCCTGCTGTACTCACTGTACACCCATGACGGTGTAGCCAAGTTTCCATCAAACTCAGTATTTAAGTTTGCTGATGACACAACAATTGTAGGCCGTATCTCCGGTAATGATGAGTTTGAGTACAGAGAGGAAATTAAGAACCTGGTGGCATGGTGTGAAGACAATAACCTATCCCTCAACACCAGCAAGGTGAAGGAATTGGTTGTTGACTTCAGAAGGAGTAGCGGACCGCACGACCCAATTTACATCAGTGGTGCACAAGTGGAACAGGTCAAAAGCTTTAAGTTCCTCGGGGTCAATATCACAAATGACCTGACTTGGTCCAACCAAGCAGAGTTCACTGCCAAGAAGGCCCACCAGCGCCTTTACTTCCTGAGAAAACTAAAGAAATTTGGCCTGTCCCCTAAAACCCTCACTGATTTTTATAGATGCACCGTAGAAAGCATTCTTCTAGGGTGCATCACAACCTGGTATGGAAGTTGTCCTTTCCAAGACTGAAAGAAGCTGCAGAAGATCGTGAACACGGCGCAGCACATCACACAAACCAATCTTCCATCCATGGACTCACTTTATACTGCATGCTGTTGGAGCAGTGCTGCCAGGATAATCAAGGACACGACCCACCTAGCCAACATAATTTTCGTCCCTCTTCCCTTCGGGAGAAGGTTCAGGAGCTTGAAGACTCGTACGGCCAGATTTGGGAACAGCTTCTTTCCAACTGTGATAAGACTGCTGAACGGATCCTGACCCGGATCTGGGCCATACCCTCCAAATATCCGGACCTGCCTCACAGTTTTGTTACACTACCTTACTTCCCATTTTTCTATTTTCTATTTATGATTTAGAATTTAAATTTTTAATATTTACTAATTTTAACTATTTTAAATATTTTCAATATTTAATATTTGTAATCCAGGGAGTGTGAAGCGCAGAAGCAAATATCGCTGTGATGATTGTATGTTCTAGTACCAATTGTTTGACGACAATAAAGTATAAAGTATAGGAAAAGTGTAAGTATAAAGTATAAATAGAACAGTCAAGGTAATATAGAGTACACTCAAGTCAGCGTGAGTTCATTAGTCTCATGGCCTGGTGAAAGAACCTGTCCTGGAGCCTGTTGGTCCTAGCTTTATGCTGCAGTACCGTTTCCCAGATGGTAGCAGCTGGAATAGATTGTGGTTGGGCTGGCTTGGGTCCCCAATGATCCTACGGGTGCTTTTTACACACCTGTCCTCGTAAATGTCCTGAATCATGGGAAGTTCACAACTACATATGTGCTGGGCTGTTCGCCCCACTCTGCAGAGTCCTGCGATTAGGGGAGGTACAGTTCCCATACTAGGCAGTGATGCAGCCAGTCAGGATGCTCTCAATTGTACCCCTGCAGAAAGTTCTGAGGATTTGGGGGCCCATACCAAACTTCCTCAACCGTCTGAAGTGAAAGAGGCACTGTTGTTCCTTTTACACCACACAGCTGGTGTGTACAGAGCATGTGAGGTCCTCGGTGATGTGTTACCCTCTCAACCCCAGATCCATTGATGTCAATAGTGGTCAGCCCGTCTCCATTCCTCCTGTAATCCACAACCAGCTCCTTTGTTTTTGTGACATTGAGGGGGAAGTTGTTTTCTTGACACCACTGTGTCAGATGATGACTTCTTCTCTGTAGGCTGCCTCGTTATTATTTGAGATAAGGCCAATCAATGTAGTGTTGTCGGCAAATTTAATTAGCAGATTGGAGCAGTGGGTAGCAGTATAGTCATGGGTATACAGGAAGTAAAGGAGGGGACTCAGTACACAGCCCTGAGGGGCTCCTGTATTGAGAGTCAGAGGGTTGGAGGTGAGGGAACCTACTCTTACAACCAGCTGACAATCTGACAGGAAATCCAGGATCCAGCTGCACAAGGCAGGGTCAAGTCCGAGTTCTCTGAGCTTCTCGTTGAGCCTGGATGGAACTATGGTGTTGAAAGCTGAACTGTAGTCCAAGAACAGCATTCTCACCTTAAAACTGTGGCTAACACAAGAGGGCACAGTTTTAAGGTGCTTGGAAGTAGGTACAGAGGGGATGTTGGGGGTACAACATCTCTCTTTTATGCAGAGAGTAGTGAGTGCGTGAAGTGGGCTGTGGGGACGGTGGTGGAGGCGGAGACAATAGAGACTCCTGGATAGGTATATAGAGCTTAGAAATATAGATGTCTATGGGTAACCCTAGGTAATTTCTAAAGCAAGTGCATTCAGCATAGCAATGTAGGCCAAAGCGCCTGTATTGTGCTGTAGGTTTTCTATGTTTCCAGGAATGGAAAAGACACCAAAAAATAGTGGATACAGCCTAGTCCACCACATAAACCTTTGAATACATTTACAACAGGGGTTCCAAACCTATTTTATGCCATTTAGCCTTCCCATTAACTGAGGGGCGCTTGAACCCGAGGTTGGGAACCCTTGATCTACAAGGAGCATTGCCACGAGAAAGGAGCATCAATCATCAAGGACACCCACCAGCCAGGCCATGTTCTCTTCTTGCTGCTGCCATCAGGAAGAAGGTACGAGACCCTTTAGGGTCCCACATCACCAGCGTCTGGAACAGTTATTACCCTTTAACCATCAGACTCCTGAACTAGTGTGGGTAACTCAACTCGACACTGAACTGATTCCATAACCTTTCAATAACCCTACAACTCATGTTCTCAAAATTATTTACAAATCTATTTATTTATTCATTCATTATTTATGTATTTGTATTTGCATAGTTTGTCTTTTCCACATTGCTTGTTTGCCCGTCTTTGTGTGTAGCTTTTCATTGATTCGATCGTATTTCTTTATTCTACTGTGAATGTCCATAAGAAAATGGATCTCAGGGTAGTACATGGTGACATATGTATAAGTAAATTCACATTTCACTTTGAAAACTGTGGCAATCTCCTTCCGGTCAAACGACTTTTTGAAATAGTGGATAGCCTCCGGAATGATTATGGAGTGACACTTCAAAATCTTTTTTTCCTCCTCCCATTCTCAGGGTACACGTGGAAATTGATCAGGGGAGTAGGGAGGAACAGGTGGTGCTCTAGATCATGAAAGCTAGGAAAAGTGTTGAGGCCAGCCACAAATTTTTTCCTGACCTTTTCCTGGTTTGGTGTCCAGATTTACAAATATTAGGGTCTGTTGCTTTGAGGCCAAAGATACATTACCCTCCTATTCCACACAAGAAAAATATAAAGAAGAAAGAATTAGGCAGTTGGAGCCAGGTGGGGAAGGGAAGTGTTAAGGGTGACAAACTTTGGTATGGATTGGTGGAACCAGATGAGAAGGATAATGGACAGATGAAACGTGGCTGGAAGGGAATGGAAAAGATGAACTAAAGGGAAAAAAAAACATTTAGATCAGTAGGTGATGAGTAGATGAAAACAAGTGGGCAATGATGATGCATCTAAATAGTAAAGGTGGCAGGGATGATAAAGGTAAACAAAAGGAAATAAAACCTCAGTGCACTGATGGGAGTGGGAAAAGAACATAAAGGAAATGGATTACCTGAAATTTGAAAATTAGATGTCCATGACATTGGGCTATTTTCTACCCAGAAGAAACATGAGGTGTTGTTCTTCTGGTTTCTTTTGGGCTCACCGGACATGCAGGTGAGTGTGGGAATGGAAAGGGAGTTGAAATGACATGCAACTAAGAAATTCAGGATAGCCATTGCAGAGAGATTTCTGAAAAATGATTGCTTGGTTTCCACTTGGTCTTACTAATATAGTTGGTCGTATCATGAGCACCAAATACAACAGGCCAAGTTGGAGGAGTGCATGTGAATCTTTCCCTCATATGGAAGGTTTGTTTAGATTCTTATATGGTAGTGAGGAGGAGGTGCAAGTGTTGCTCTTTCTAGTTTCAGGGGAAAGTGCAAGAGGACAAGAAGAGGAGGAGCGGGTGGGAAGCGATGAGTAAACAGGTCAAGGAATCACAGTGATCTCTACAGCAAGTTGAAAAGGTTTGGTGGGGAGAGGGAAAGGACTTTGTCTTGAGAGTAGATGCAAAATAGATGAAGAAACTGAGAGGGATGGTGTCCTTCCAAGTGACAGAGTGGGAAGCAGTGTAGCTCTGGAAGCTTGTAAATTTATAGTAGGTATTGGTGGATAGTTTGTCTCCTGAGCACATGGCCAAGTGGTTAAGGCATTGGACTAGTGACTAGCGTCCTGAAGGTCGTGAGTTCAAGCCCCAGCCGAGACAACGTGTTGTGTCCTTGAGCAAGGCACTTAATCACACATTGCTCTGCGACGACACTGGTGCCAAGCTGTATGGGTCCTAATGCCCTTCCCTTGGACAACATTGGTCTCGTGGAGAGGGGAGACTTGCAGCATGGGCAACTGCTGGTCTTCCATACAACCTTGCCCAGGCCTGCGCCCTGGAGAGTGAAAACTTTCCAGGCGCAGATCCATGGTCTCGCAAGACTAACGGATGCCTTGTCTCCTGAGGTGGAGTCAGAGAGATCCAGAAAAGGAAGTGTCAGAAATTGCTCAGGTGTCATTGAAGGCAGGGTGGAAGTTAATAGGAAAGGTGATGAACTTGATCATTTCTGCATGAGTCTAGGAATCAGCATCAATGAAGTCATTGATGTAGTGGAAAAAGCATTGGGAAGGGTTACCCAGTTAGGTTTGGAACTAAGACTGTTTCACATAGCCTACCAAACGAGGCTTGGATGGGGGCCCATGAGAGTGCCTTGTGACTATACCTTTAATTTGTAGAAATTCAGAGAGATAGAAAGAGTTGCTCACAGTAAGCAGTTGTTCTGCAAGGCAGATGGAAGTATTGGTGGAGAGGAACTGGCTGGCTGCTTGATCCAGAAAGAAGTGGAGGGCCCCAAAACCTCCCTCATGAGGATATAGGGTATAGAGACTTGATGTGAATTGTAAAGGTAAGAAATTGGGAACCAGGGAATTGGAATTTGTCAGAATGGTGGAGGTCATGGCTGCAGGTGAGAATGAATTGCATAAGGGAAAACGGGATAGAATCAAGGTTTGAAGAGATAAATTTGGAAAAGTAAGGGCAGGGAGAAACAACGGGTCTAACAAAGAAGTCCTGTTTGTGGATTTCAGGTAAGAGATTGAAATGGGTAATGTGGGGTTGGGACATTATCAAGTTCAATGCTATGTAGGGGCGATTGCCTGATGCAACAAGATCAGGTAACGTCTGGGAGACAGTGGCTTCATGTTTGTTAGGACTTGGTCCAGGGAAATGTACGAAGAAATACCCAGGAGCTGCTTTTTGGCCTCAGCAAGGTAGAGGTCTGGTCGCTAATCACACTGACACCACTCTTATCTGTTAGGGATTGGTACTGTACAAAGTAAATGGAGAGCTGCGAGTTCAGGTGGGAACGGGTGAGGGGGACGGAGAAATCAAGTAGGTTAATGATGTGTCAGCAGGTAGAAATGAGTTAAGAGACTAGAATGGAGTCTCCAGGTTGAAAGGGAATTGTGAGAAAGGGTCGTTTGCGGGGCGGGGCGGGGGGATGATTAGGTTTGAGGAATCTTTGCCGAAGCAAAAGACACGGGAGGCAAAAACTACTGAAGAAGGTCGCGATATCCTGTTGGGCCCAAAACTCACGGAAGTTCAGGCATAAGTTGTACAAAATTAGGCCTCTGTAGAAACTCCAGCGTCAGCAAAGAGGGAGCCAGAGGGGAGAAATGGTGAAGATACACGGAATTTGGATGAAGTACAGAGTTAGAGAAGGGGAACAGGGCCAACTGCTTCTCCATCTCGGTTGTCATGTGCATACGTCATCAGCAGTGGCAGACTCCTCCTCCGGCCTCGGTCAGTGTCAGTGCGCGCAATGCGTAATACGTCATTGGAATCTGAGTATGGTCGCCATTGGGTTAAACGTCTGAGAAATCCGTACGAGGAGCCAAGTTGAAGTGGAGGGGAAACTGCGGCCTTTGGTTACTTCTCCGAGCCCAGCGCCTCAACAACACATTGGATTTCGCGTCTGCAGCTGAGCGGGTGCAAGTGGTGATTAATGAAGTATGTCTGCCACAAGCGTTGACCCTCAGGTAGGCAGGGCCGGGAAGCGGCCGAGTCTTTGTTGTGCCCCCCCCATTCCCTTGTTGGCTGCTTCACTGGGGGGGAATTCGCGGGCTCGCTTCCATCGGTGGAGGCCAAGGGTTGTTCGGAGCAATCGGCACTAACATTCTTTTTTTTCCTTCCCGTTTTGCTGCTGGTGCTGTTGTTGCCGTGTGTCTGCTCGGTGGCCCTAAACAGAGAGCAAAAGGACAAGAGAATAAAGGTAAGATGCTGGCCTGGAGGCCCGGGCTCTTGCAAATGGTTTTAAAGAAAGTATAAAGTTATCCTGAATGTATGATTGCTATTTTTCTTTTTTTTTGAGGAGAGATTCATCTCTCTTTCTTTTTCCCGTCTGTGCCGTCTCCTGTGATCTTTGGTCTTCAATAACGCTGAGAGTAAATGTGGCGGAAATGTTGGGTAAAGTTAGGAGTTAAGGCCAAGTTTTCCTGGCTTTGGATGAATTATACAAAGGAAAGATCGTATGCTTCTGCTTTGTACTTGCCGTGTTTTATTCAGATGAGAAGTTGTGAGGCGCATTTACTTCCACTGATCTAAATAAAATGAGACTTTTTTCTTTCGTTATTTAGCAAAATGCCGTTCTCAAAAATAAAATGCTGCAAATAACGCTGTGACCATGGAATTTTACAGACAGATAATTGTAGATCTGTTTTGCTGTTGGTTTCCTGCAATTGTGACTTGTATAATTGTAATCTTTGAAGATATATGGAAACAATATCGACGTTTATTGTGATGTTTTACTTTGCAGTGCAAAATGGTTCGTTGCATCAAAAGGATACAGTGCACGACAACGATTTTGAGCCATACCTAAGCAGCCAGTCTAATCAAGTGAGTTTGTTGCATATTTTATATCGAGATCTGGGGACTGCCCAATCTGCCAAATTCAGCTGTTATAAATGGGGAAATATATTTATTAAATTCTTTGAAAGGTGATTATAGTAGTTTAAAAAGTTGGATGATTTTTGCACATTGTTCTTTACAAATTGTAGAATTAATTAGAAGAGTTAAATGTGTGTATTATAGGGATTCAAGTAGATTTGAAAATGCCTTTATTTGGTTTTTGGGATAGATCTTGTTTAAAATTTAATGGTACTATTAAGATACAAAGTGACTATGAACAGTTTATATTTTTGACATGAAATTAGTCAGCTATTTCATATGATGGAAAAACTGCTTCTAAATGTGTGCCAATTTACTATTTTAAACGGTTAATTATTCAAATGCCGTTTTAAACCGTGTGCATTATTTGAAAAATAGTGCATCCTGTTTAATCTTCCATATCAAAAGATGAGGAACTGCTCATTTTCATTTATTATAGAAAAGTTAGACTATTAATATTGATATCAGTAATGTAATTATGCTTGATACAATTTGAACATTATGATGGTTTTATTTTGCATTGTCATGCTATCATGTATTTTCTCACTTACATGATTGTGCCCACAAAAAATGCATCCAGTTCTCTGGGAGCCATCCTTAGGAGTATTTTCTGCACACAGAAAGTCAACTTCTGTTTTTATTTCAGAAATAAAGTGAAGTACCCGAAGAACATTCCTGTTAGAGTTTTATATGGATTTTATTCCAGTGAATGTTCAAAGTTGTCACATTCAGTAGCTGGGCAGTTTGTGTGCATTTGGATTCCCTTGATGGCATTGTCATTTTTGTTTTAATTGTATGTTAATCCTGATAATGCAATGATTCAAAATATTTGTTTTTTTCTTTTGGATCTGGCTAATGGAATGTTGTTAATCGCTCGACTAATTGTTTTGCAATGGATGTTTTCTTTCTTCTGAAGTAACTTATTGTGATGGAGTTGGTGGTTCTGTCATAGTGCCACACATTGGATATAGACAAATAACTATTGCATTCTATTTACTGTTTATAAATCACTTAATCAGATCCTGTTGGATCTCCCCAATATGTTGGATTTTTAAAGTTCAGTTAGTTATTTTACTAGTTCACAAAGATAATGCATGGTTTTTTATTTATTTCCTTTCTGTGGCCTCATTGAGCAATTGTTCTTGAAATATTTTATCCGAGTATTCCGGTTAATCCTTGACCAAATGCTGGAGGACTGTAGTACAAGACAACAGACTGATTGTTTGTTGTTAGAGGCAATCAACCGCCTGCCTCATTCCAGACCTGACCAATATTCTTATATATGCTTTAATAGCAGGTGTTATGTGATGTGTTTGGAATCCAGAACCTCAGCTAAATTTCCATCCTCCTTCCAGGGCAAACTGAGACCAACCTAGTTCATGTCACTTGTTTACTGGACGGTTTACCATTCCATTCAAGAGTCTGCTATATACAGTACTTCCTCTTTATTTTTAATGTAATGAATTAAATTTATTATGACATAGATTACAATTGATTTTACCCTGGTTCAAAGAAATTTATTAATTGCTCCAATTGAGTTGATGTTAAAAGTACTTACTGCTATTTACACTTGAATTGCTCATGTTATTAGATATAGTTGATGACTGAAAGCTTGTTTTGTAAACTTCTCCCAAGTATTCCCAGAGTTAACTGAAAATTAAGCATTAGCTAACCCTCTGTTAATTTTTTAATATTCAGAATAAAGATTCATTAGGTTATTTGATTAATATCACAGAATTGTTTGTATACTTTAAAAATCTGACTATTAGAATAAAATAACAGCTATTGAGTAGTCATCTTTAATTTTGAATGGAATCATGCCCATATATTTTAGCTCCTTAACTATTAAAATATTTCTGAAATGTTTTTGTGCAGTAAAAGATCATTCTAGTAAAACTGAAAGAAATCCCAACAATCCTAAATCTGAGGTGGTTAATAGAGGGGAATTGTAGATATAGGGGTATACCTGTAGCCCCTTGCATCTTTCTGCCATTCAGTGAGAATGTTTGAACTCTGACCTAACTAACTGTGACTGCCCTGTTCTCAATGCCTTTTGGTTAACGAAAATCAATTAATCACATTTTAAATGAACAACTTAGTTGTATATGTATGTAGGCCATAAAAAGTGGGTTAATACAATTTTTTTTTTGAAAAGAAGTTGAGCATAAGGTTAGGGAAAGCAGTGAGTATTGATTTTAAAATATAAACTTGATTAAGTACGGTTTTTCTTCATATGAAATTTATTATTAAAAAGATAGTCTGCTTAGTTATAGTTTAGCTACTATTTTGCATTTTGTGATCAAAACAACTCAATTGATACAGTGTCAATTGCCTTTCTCAATCCTGCATTCTAATTCTGTATTTCAAAAAAAGATGTAGAAGGACTGCTTTTACATTTTACTTGTATTGTTTGGATTTTTGTTTCCTGTTTTATGGGTTATGAATAATGTTAGCAATCCTCAAAGTAAATTCATAGTGATTTAAAAATATCTGCAGTAATCTATTTTCAGAACATTTTCCTAAAATGGTGGAGCCGATGAATCACTTTTTATTACTGTGAATGCTTATGGATTTTAGAAAAAATATTTTGTAGAAATTTGCACCTGCTTTAGAATAGCATTCTGCCACTGTTGATTGTCAAAATGATTGAGAAATTAATTGGAAAATCTCTTTGGCTAGTCTTGTATCCAATGAGTATTGAACTCTGAAGTTTATGTAATCTAACTTAAGAACTTCAAAAATGGTCACTGATTTTACATGGTCAATCGGAATCAGATTTATTATCACTGTCATGTGGTGAAATTTATTGTTTTGGTAACAGTACAGTGCAAGACATAAAAATTACTAAGTTATAAAAGTTAGTAACTAGTGGAAAACACAAATAATGAGCTAGTGTTCATGGACTGTCTAGAAATCTGAAGACAGAGAGATAAAAACTGTTTCTAAAACACAGACTCTTAGGCTCCTGAACCACCACCTTGATGGTAACGCAAAGAGGTCGTGCTCCAAATGGTGAGGGCCCTTAATGATGGATGCTGCCTTCTTGAGGTACTAGCTATTGAGGACGACCTTGATGGCAGAATCGATTGTGTCTGTGATGGAACGGATTGAATCTACAACCCTCTGCGGCCTCTTGTGATCCTGTGCATTGGAGGCTTCATACCAGGCCATGATGTAACCAGTCAGAATGCTCTCGACTGTACATCTGTAGAAATCTGCATGAGTCTTTGATGACATATAACAAATGTCCTTGGTTCTTAATGAAGTAGACTTGCTGACTTGCCATCTTTGTGATTGTATCAATGTGTTGGGTCTGTGATAGATCCTTTTGAGGTGTTGATGCTTAGGAACATTTCGTTGCTGACCCCTGAATGGGGACTAGTGTGTATTCTCCCAATTTTCCCTTCATGAAGTCCATAATCATTCACTTGGTCTTGATAATCTTGAGTGAGGGATTGTTGTTGGACACCACTCAACTAGCTGATCTGTCTCATTTCTGTACATCTCTTTGTCGTCATCTGAGATTTTTGACAACGGTTGTCATCAGTTCATCAGTGAATTTTAACATGCTGTTTGAGCTTTCCTAGCCACACAGTTATGAGGGGAGAGGGAATGAAGCAGTGGGATAAATACACATCATTAAGGTTCACCTGTGTTAATAGTCAGCGAGGAGGAGATGTTATTACAGTTTTCAATTGTCTCCTGATAACGAAATCGACAATCCACTTGAAGAAGAAAGTACAATGGCTCAAGTTTTGAAGCTTGTTGATAGTACTGATGAGCTAATGGTGTTGAATGCTGTGCTGTAATCTAGTAAACAGCAGTCTGTGCTCCAAAGCTGAAAGGAGCGACACTGAGATTGTGTCTGCTGTAGACCTTTTGTAGTGGTAGACAAATTGCAGCAGGTCCAGGCCCTTTCTCAGGCAAGAGTTAATTCTAGCTGTGACCAACCTTTCAAAATACTTTCTCACAGTAGATGTGAGTACTACTGGGCAATAGTTATTGAGGCAGGTCATCCTTTTCTTCTTAGACTTCAGCATGATGGATGCCTTGTTTAAGTTGGGGCGGGGGGGGAACCTCTGACTGCAGCAGTGAGAGTTTGAAAATGCCCTTAATTCTCCAGCCAATTGGTCGCAGATTTCCACTACCCTGCCAGGTACAGGCGCTTTGAAATACTTCGAAGAAAGTAAATGCTTAGGAAAATAAATTTTATAAAAATTTTGTATTCATAATACGTGTGCACGTCAAAATTGAAGCAGTTTATTTGTGCATTGTGCAAGTTGCATTGGTGCTAACTAAGAGGCAGGCAACAGCAATCTCCAGTAAAGAAAGGAGCATTGCCATCAGTGAATCCATGTTATCAATATTCTAAAAGAGGATTTAAAAACTAGACCAAATTGTTCATATTAATATGTTTTCCATTTGACTCCCCAGATTTTTGCCATTTTCATGGTGCACGTTGGACATGTGACAGAGTCATGGAACTTCTCTTGGTGGATGCATCTGCTCTTGTACTTAAGGTGCTCAACACCAGCTGGGCAGAGTATTTTGCTCATCTATTGCATGAGCAAATGGATCATCCATTGTCCTCTTTATGTAATACATTACAATGATTTGCTGTTTCTTCAATCCCCATGTGTGTTCCATTATCTAGAAGACCACACACTCTTGAGCTGGTATATTTTGTGGGTCATGCATTCTCTCTATAACTAAATTCTGATTTAACTAATATATAAATGCTAATGCTAGATCTTGAGTAGCAATTCAGAAGGAAGCTTTTACAACAGTAACTGTGTATTCTTTCTCCTTCTCTTTTAAACTAAACGTAAATACACATTTTAAATTATTTTTAATAAAAGTTGGCTCAGATCACTTGGCTTTTGGATATTTGCTAGACAACAAGACTATTGTGGCCTGGCCAAGTACAGTATTTAAAAGTGGGCCATGTAATGCACCATACTTTAGAAAAGGCCCTCCCAGCACAATGATCCACACCGCCCAGCAACCCCACCTATTTAACACTAGCTTAATTGCAGTACAATTTACAATGACCAACTAACCTACTAGTGGGTACTTCTTTGGATTATTGCAGCATCCAGAGGAAATCCAGAAGTCACAAGAAGAGCATAAAAACTTCTTACAGAGGACACCAGAATTGAACTCTGACCTCTGATACCCTGAGTCATGCTAACCACTACACCACCATGGCACCTCATATGGGAGAGATGTGAAAAAACACTCAACTGATATGCATATAATTATGTAAGAAAGTGAGGGAAAACCTAATCTGGGTTTCTAGCAGATTATAAAGTACAACCTACCATTGGTGCAGTGTACATTTATATGCATATCTTATCCAGTAGACAGTTTTGTGCCTAAACAATGACGTATAAACTAAACCCCAGGTCTGAAATGTTCTCTTTTACTAAACTGTATCCTTTTATAATTTATACTTGCAGCATTTGCATTTTTTTGTATTTTTGAAGTTGAAGGATCTGAATGGAATATCTCAAGATTTACAAAAAACTTTGTAAGTTTTAAGAAAATATACAAAGCAGGATTGTTTCCACAGATTGGGGATCATTCCTGAGAGTTTTAAATTCAGTACAGTAGCCATTAAGGGACAAGTTTTCATAATCAGTACAATTGTAAATGTCTTTAAAATAAGGCTATGTAACGTCATTTTTAAAACATTGATTATTTTATGTCTTTAAGACATTACTAAGAAGCGCTGAGAAATGGAAATGGAATAACTATTTTCTGTTAAACTATTAACCCTACTAGAGGCACATTTGTCTAAATGGTTTTCCTTCTGTTTCATAGTTTGGTGATTCCATAACACATGATTTTTCTAAATTAACAATACTGTATCAGTTTCTGAAAGCATTTGTATGATGATCATTGGTATTTTATGATAATTTATATAGGGCAAAAATTGAATAAATAAATTCATTTACACCTGACCAAGTGTTCCATCAGCACAATGTACCCTGAACAAATACTGTTTTCT
Source organism: Mobula hypostoma (assembly GCF_963921235.1). Lineage (NCBI taxonomy): Eukaryota > Metazoa > Chordata > Chondrichthyes > Myliobatiformes > Myliobatidae > Mobula > Mobula hypostoma. The sequence continues at coordinate 197,115,782 of NC_086098.1, forward strand.
TTTTGTGATCTCAATTTACCTAGATAGAGCATGTCACTACTGAAGGAGGACGAGTAATCTGTCAAAAGTGACATGTGTATATCATACTTTATTATATTTCTTAACATTTGCTAAACTATCTTAATTTGTAAAATACTAGTTTTGAGCCCTTGTGCTGATCCTAGTCAGGGAATTAATTTTAATGCTTTTGACTGAGTGGTGGAAAATTAACTAGGCTTTTACCTGTCATTATGTGGTTTAACTGTATCAAAGCATGTGTGTGTATATCCTTTCCTACTGGTTAATATTTGATTGGATGTTCATTGGTTTTTATAGGAACTGATTAGGGCTAATTTTTGAAACACTAGGCCTGGATGTAAATGCAATAATTTTGATCTTGACATTTCTTAAGTGTCAGATGCTTCCTGTAGAAGAGAAATTGAAGTCATTAACGATTGCTCAACTATTTTGAAAGTATTATTGTGTTGTAAATGATTTTTCACCAGTACTTTCAATAAGTGACGTTCATCCAATTTCTTAAGTTGTTAATAGAATTTTTTTTTAATGGATGTTTTGTTTGGCATGTTACTTGTAGTGGGTTCCTTTAGGTTTGGGTACAATAAATCTTCAATAATCTGGTATTCTCAGGACATTACCAGTTGAGCACCAGATTTTTTTTTTAGGACTATCGAATGCTATTTTGATTAATATTCCTATACATCTTTAAGTCTTTTTTCTTAGATGTTACATATTAGTTTATACATTTTAATGAACCAATTAAGTTTAAAGAAAGCCTGGAAAAACATCACCCAGAGAGGCAGATGCTGATAATCAGATTATGGATTATGGTTGAGTTTGAATCTTTGGGTGAAAGGCTATCAACTTTCTCACTCACGCTTTCCTCCATGTGTTAATTTTCTAAGGTATTAAAGGATTTCACAACAAACAACATTAACTATTTCTGGAAACTCTTTACTACTTGTATTACGTTAACAAATTATTTCCAACTAGATGTGTTGCATTCTTTTATTATAGCTCCTTTCCATTTAGTAGTAACAGATTTGCTGTTTAAACACTTTACATTAGCGGATTCTGTGTGCTTTTAGTACTAAGCCGGTGTATCTGCAATCAAGTTATGGGTATGATAGAAAGTCAGAAGTTTAATTATATCTCTAAATAGTATTTTTTTAATTATCCAAATGTTTAATAAAATCTAAATTCTGCAACCAATTACAATCTTCAAGAACTTCAAATTATTCAGTTGGATTAAGTTGAGCTAAGTTAAAATGGATAAGTGCAAATGATTGTGGCATGGATCTATAACCTTTGTTTTTTTTTAATCAACAGAATAACAGCTACCCTTCAATGACTGATCCATACCTATCAAGCTATTATGCTCCTTCCATTGGATTTTCCTATTCTCTTAGTGAAGCAGCACCATGGTCCACTGGTGGTGATCCTCCTATTCCATACTTAACAACATATGGACAACTGAGCAATGGAGATCATCATTTCATGCATGATGCTGTCTTTGGTCAACCTGGGGGCCTAGGGAGCACTCCATATTTAAATCAACATAGGTTCAACTTTTTTCCTGAAAATCCCGGGTTTTCTGCTTGGGGGACAGGCGGGTCTCAGGGACAACAAACACCGAGTTCAGCATATGGTAGTAGCTATAGTTACCCACCTAGTTCTTTGGGTGGGACAATAGTAGATGGACAGGCAGGGTTTCCAAATGATACTTTGAATAAAGCTCCAGGCATGAATAGCATTGAACAAGGGATGGTTGGATTAAAGATTGGAGCTGTGACCTCATCAGGTGTGAAGACAGTGGGGTCTGTGGTGAATAGCCCAGGTATAACTAATGCAGCACCTGGAAATGGCTCAACAGTGGGTGTATCTGCTCCAAAGCCAACATCATGGGCTGCCATTGCAAGTAAACCAGCCAAGCCTCAACCAAAACTAAAACCAAAGACTGGAGCAGCAGTGGGAAGTTCTGCATTGCCCCCACCTCCTATAAAACATAATATGGATATTGGTACGTGGGATAATAAAGGACCTGTAGCAAAAGCTCCTCCACCTAATCAGGTCCCTACTACTCAGGTAGTTCCTCAGCATCAATTGACTCAGCCCCCTCCAACTCAGCAGTTGCAGATTCCACAGCAACCATTTCAGAATCCTCAGCAACCCCCACAGAATCGTTGGATAGCCCCTCGCAACAGAGGTGCAGCATTTGGTCAAAATAATGGACCTGGTAATGAAAACAACTCTCTGGGTAATGTACCAGTTAGCTCTCCACCAAGCAATGAGACTCATCCTGTCCTTGAAAAACTGAAGGCTGCTTACAGCTATAATCCAAAAGACTTTGACTGGAATGTCAAAAATGGTCGAGTGTTTATTATCAAGAGCTACTCTGAGGATGACATCCATCGCTCTATCAAGTACTCCATTTGGTGCAGTACAGAACATGGCAATAAACGCTTGGACAGTGCATATCGTTCGCTGGCTGGCAAGGGTCCTGTTTACTTACTGTTCAGTGTAAATGGCAGTGGACATTTTTGTGGAGTTGCAGAAATGAAATCGGCAGTGGACTATGGCACGTGTGCTGGAGTTTGGTCACAGGACAAGTGGAAAGGAAAATTTGATGTAAAGTGGATCTTTGTAAAGGATGTGCCTAATAACCAGCTGAGGCATATCCGTTTGGAAAACAATGATAATAAGCCAGTCACTAACTCTCGAGACACACAGGAGGTTCCTTTAGAAAAAGCCAAGCAAGTGCTCAAAATTATTGCTACTTACAAGCATACCACCTCAATTTTTGATGACTTTTCACATTATGAAAAGCGCCAGGAAGAGGAGGAAGTTGTACGTAAGGTGAGTCCTGTTGGGGTATTTATGCACACATGATTTTGATTCAAATGCCAGTAAACTTGCTCTTGTGTTGTAAACATTGAGTTTATTATATACATTTCACTGAACAATGTTGTAGAGACAAGAAAAATAATACATAACTATTTACCAATAAATTTGGCATGCAATTATAATCAAAACATTCTGGCCAGTGTTGTCATTCAGTATTTACGCAAGATGATTAGTGTATCTTCTATTTTGCATAAGTTGGCAAGAAACACTATCCCCCTACCTATTCCTTCCCCTATCCCAATATTTTTATTGTGAATTTGATTTCAGAGTGGAGAATGTGATCACCTAAGATATATTATTGGTATATTGTTAATACTAACATATTGTTTGGATGCCATTTAGAAGATAAAACCCTAATTGCTTCAGTTGAGTAGTTGTCAGTATATGCAAAAATAGCTACATGAATGCTGCACTCTGTCGCATTAGTACACCGTTCATACTGAATCAAAATTGTATTTGGGTTTGTGGGAATTGATAGTACATAATTTGCAAAAGCTTTAAAAATCAATGACATTAAAACACCTTTTTAATGTATTCACATAATTCTTAAATTGGCCACATTTAGAAAGTGCATCCTTTCGGCTATGTAGGGTTAGTAATTTTCTAAAGGTCCATCAGAGGAGACATTTGGTCAATTAAGCTAAATCTATATAAGTGTATTAGCTGCCGGTGACACTTGGTGCCTCAAGTTCAGTTCAAATGGGACAGCTCTTCTGTTCAAAGACAAATTGTTTCTTTAAAATCAGATAAACTCTAGGCATTTTTAACAATGTTTAAAAGTGGATATGGGGACATAACAAAAATAAACTTAAAAGTGCATTATGTGAGGTAAGAATCTGGATTGATTGTCCAATAATAAGCAAGATGAAACAACTGAGAATGTTTAGTTAGACACAATTTACTGTGTCCATTGGGGATTGTTTGGAACAGCACCCATCTCCACCCCCCGCCCCATCTTCCCCACTTTCTGAAACCTCTTAAATAGATTAAATGTGAATAAATGAAATTGTGAAACCGCAATCTAATTAAATCATAATACCCATTTAAGGTTCTGGATACTCTAGTGGTTTTTCCCATTTGAGGAGGTTGATAGTCAGCATTTTCTAGTATTATGTTAAGTCGCTGTTATTGATTAATCTATGAAAACTTGGTCAACTATGAAGTATTCAAATTCTAGTGAATTTTCATCAGCAGTCCTTTCCCCTCACCCTACTAATAAAAGATATTACATTTTGGGTGAACTACTTGCATCTATATTGTACATGCTCAACTATAGTAATCAAATCTTTGTGGTTAGGTGTGTTTTTATGATGGGAGTGCTTTGAAACATTGGAACATACTTTTGCCTTCATCTAGTCATTAATCTTTAGGAGTGGATTGCCAGTCTTTTCGAGAAAGTGCCTGGACATCCCTTCATTGAATATTGGGTTGGGGTTTTGTAAAGGAGTGTAGTCTAGACTGATCCGGTACATTATCATGAAGATGGTGAAGATGAACATCTGGTCCACTGTTTCTTACAAATCTCGACATGTCCAGGTTGCCATGTGGATGGACGTGATAGTTTATTGTTTGGCCCATGCATGCACTGTTCATGCAGCTGATCTTTACACTTAACCAACATTGTGGTGTGCATCTAACCTTTCTGATTTCTGAGATCCAAGTATGTGTTCAGCCAGTTAAATTAGTTCACTGTAAACAGTTGTATTATGATACACTAATATTTGAATTGGCCTTTTTGTTCCTTCTGAGCATGATGTACTTTGATTTGTTTGAAAGTATAGCTTTCTGTTTTTGGTTATCTACTTTGCAATTACTAAGACACTGCCCAGAAGAAGGCAATGACAAACCACTTCTGTAGAAGAAATTGCCAAGAACGATCATGGTCGTGAAAACACCATGATTGCCTATGTCACATGACATGGCACATAACAAACGGACTTTGCAATAGAGTAGTACAAAAGCCAAGAGTAAGGTTTGTACCTCTGCCTTGATTACTAATTTACTAAAACCATTGATTGGACTTGCTTCTTAAAAGTTATTTATCATTACAAATTGAAAATAACATCAGTCCTTTTGAAGCTTTAAGAAAATTCTTTACCGAACAGTATGAATCCAAATGGAAGTATATGTGCAGTCTGACACAAGAATAGATGATGCTGGAATATCTGACAGTGCAGTCTGGCCTGACTAAGATAAGCTGTTCATTTTTGGTTGGAACATAACTTGGCCCTGCAAGTTATGTTCCAACCATTTCATGTCCAAAATTGCAGAGCAATTTATTTAATTTTATTGATTCATAAAATTTATGTTAATGTATAAAATTGAGCTGAATTTATTGGCATTTGCTTTGACATCAACTAAATGCAAATTGACCATTGATGTGTAGGAATAATTTATCTTGGATGAAATGGTTTTCAATAAGAAAATATGGGAAAGTTTAGAGTGGGAATTCCACAGGTTTCAAATATAATGTCCAGCAAGTGGAGTGGGTGAAGTGTGTTGAAAAAACTAGAACTAGGAATGATAATAAATACTTGAAAATTGTAGGCCTGTGAGCAGTTAAAGAATAAATTCATAGAATCATCACCTCACAGAAAGCTGTTTGAATGATCAAGTCTGCCTGTTTATTCCTCAGTACCCAAAAACTACTTGTGGTCAAGCACTTTTCCAATTTCACTTTGAGGTCCTTGATTGACTCCTGTTTTTATCACTTTGCGGAAAAGGAGTTCCCAGTGCTAACCAGTCTTGTGTGTGTGTGTTTTTTGAAGCTCCTCTTCATGTTCCCCTCCTGCCATTTGTAACAATCAGAAACAGTTTGGTTAAATGAGCAGTACTGATGGAGGATCTTGGCCCAAAACATTGACTATGTACTCTTCTCCTTAGATGCTGTCTGGCCTGCTGAGTTCCTCCAGAATTTTGTGTGTTTTACCCTTGATTAACTGAGAGTGGGCTCATAGTACATGGGAAGTGAATTGAGAGAAATTCGTATGTGGGACAGAGATCTAACACCATAAGATAGAAGAGCAGAATTAGGCCATTTGGCCCATGGAGTCTGCTCTGCCATTTCATCATGGCTAATCCATTTTTCCTCTCAGCCCCAATCTCCTGCCTTCTCCCCATATCCTTTTATGCCCTGGCTAATCAAGAATCTATCAATCTCTGCCTCAAATATACATAAAGACTTTTTGTTTCATTTCCCACTGACAAGCTTTAGCTCCATAGGGAACTGCCCTATCCACTGATCTATCACTCTGGTTCCCACCCCGCTGGCTAGCTAGTTTGAACCCTCCCCAACACCTCTAGCAAATCTTCCTGTAAAGATATTGGTTTTCCTTGAGTTCAGCTGTAACCTGTTTTTTTTGTATTGGTCATATCTTTCTCAGAAGAGATCCCAGAAGTCTGAAACTCTTCTGTTCTGAGCTACAGAGTCAGACGCTGCTCGTGATAGCTGTGGTTTTCCCCTGGTAGGTCATCCTACCAAGCAATATCCAAAGTGATATACTTGTTATGAAAGGGAATGGTCACAGAAGTACTCTGCACTGTCTGCCTGTTCCTTTTCCCGCTCCTGACAGTCATCCAGCTACCTGCCTCCTGTATTTTAGGGGTGTTATCTATCTCTTTCTCATTCTCCTGTATGAGTCATAGGTCATCCAGCTGCAGTTCCAGTTCCTTAATACATTCTGTAAGGAGCTGTGGCTGGATGAATCTCGTGCAGATGTAGCAATCGGGGAATCCCAGAATTCCCACATATGACATAAAGAACGCACCACGGACTCTGGACTCCTTTTTTACTGCACTAACAGACGAAGAAAGAAACTTGCCAAGAGCTTCTACCTCTTCTTGCTGAAGCCTCTTGTGGAGAACAGTATGTGGAGACATACAAGGTCTGGATTGTAGTTGGGTTTTTTGTACTTTGAGACAACAGCACTATCTACTGTGCTACTCACTTGAGTACACAAAGTGGTTATTGCAAAACGAGTATATTCTGGTGGTCACAGCCATTTGACATTAAAATGTAGTCAGTAGAGATTGTAGTTATCCTGATTTCCTTTATTTTCTAATTTAAAGGAATTTAAAACACATCCTTCTCGTTTATCAGAGCTTGATTAACTAAAATATTAAACTTGTATGCCCCTTTTGCAAGCAACGTGCATATCCTGACTGGATCATCTAAGGGAGGATATTCTTTACATTAAACAGACAAGCATATTGACTCTGACCATATGGGAGGTTACCATTTTTTGTTGACATAATGCATTAATTCAAAATAACATTGTGCTAAAATGACTCGGTACAGGAACAAGCCATTTGGCCCATAATGACTCAATACAGGGTTTTCCCTTTTTTCCTAATTTGGTCCTGTAATAACATTTTACTGAGTTTCTTAGGCATTTATAGAGAAAACCTGTTGGGAGTTTAGTGTTATGAGCAATCATTGAGGGGGTTTGCATTGACAATTGAATTTACATGTTACTTCTGTCATAAATAGTATGTCAACAAATCAAATAGATTTTGCCTTTTTGTTTTAAATTTTCAGGACAAGGTTTCCCTACCAGTGGCTTCTCATTATTTACAAGGTAAATATTATAAAAGAATTTATTAGTGTTTTTTTTGGGGGGTGGAATCTTGTGGTATTTTGGTGGCTTTGCTTTACATGTATATACCTTTTCTAACAAAAAGCTAATCATACTCAGACCAGACTGTAGGAGCTTAGAGACTGCCTAGTGCTTGGGATAAATTTGGGAAAACAGCTAGCACATGAGTAAAGAGCATAAAATGATCCCATATAAAAATTAGCATATAAAGAAATGTAACATACAACCATTTCAAACATTAAAAGAAGAAAATTGTTTATACGTTGAACTTTTCTTTGAGTTCATGCTTCTGATTTGCAAATCTGGCCACACATTTTTCTTTTTTCCTCTTGGTATCTCTTGGAGCATGTCTGGCTGCTAAAATATATTCCTTGCCTGTGCTATGATAATATCAGATGATTTTAGAATAAACTATCATTCTTCCTTGCACCAAGCCTATGGCCTCTGCCAGTGCAAAGTATAATTTAGGTTTTTTGCCTAGAATCTTACATGGTCAATGTTGTTGGCAAGATCTAGAGTGCTACATTCTCTTGTAAAGAAAAGGCTGAGGGCCAGATTTACATTATGTCTTTGAATATGTGACTAAAATGGCAACCAAGATAGGAACCAGTAAACAAGAATGAGAACAAAAGCTTGCTGTAAGCATTTTTGAATAAAACATTGAAATGTTTAATTTTTACCCTATTATTCCAATCTATGAAGCATAAATGTTCTAATAAGTTCTTTGTTGCAATTGTACTTCTCAATCTTAACAAAATTCCTTTATGTAGTACAGTTACCTACATGCTTCTCTGCATTTCTATGTTTAAAATACAGCAGTGTTATACTTCAGAAGTCAGTAACTGGATTTTCTGTGAATTGTTATATCTGAATCTTGTCATGCAAAGCTTAGTTAATCACTATATTTGAATGTATTTGCACTGTAAACATTGATTTTGGTTACACTGACATTTTAGTCATTCTCAACATTGTTTATAAACTTTTTGTTCTATTGAAGCAAACTTTTGTATTGATATAACAATATTTAGATCATGGACAAGTATGAAAATAAGGTTAATTTTTTTTTGTTTCCTCCACAAAATTTAGTAATGATCCAAAGCCAGTACTCATATGGTGGGAGGTTTTAGGATATTTGTCCCATTTGTGACCCATTTTGTTTTCATATCCTTTATTTCATTCCCCACACTGTTGCTCCTCAGTTCTTTCTTCTATTGAAAACGGTTATGATTTTGCAACTATCATGAGTGTGAGAGGATCGATTGTACCATGCCCATCTGTCTTTGGCATTGTGGTCATGGTTTTATTTCTAATGAATTCTGTTCTGGCCTTTCATTGAACTTAGTGATTATTACTCGTTTCATGACCACAATGTAGCCTCATGTGAACTGTCAAACTTTCCAAGGGAAGTAAAATTGGGAAGCCTTGGTTCAAAGATTGCATTAGATCACAAAATCCAAGATGGCTGAAGCATCAGTGTCTGACTTGCCTCTGGCCGGCAAGTGCTCAAAGTCATCCCACTCCTCTTCCCCTTCCAGCCACCGTTCCTATGAAGGCACAGTCATCCAAGCTTCAGGGAGAATGAGCTGCATCAGAACGGCTGCATCAGTCCTCATCCTCTTCAAGTTTTGCTCCAAAGATCTCTGGTAAGCGTCAATAGAAAACTTAATCTAGAGCAACAAAGGATTCATCAGTCACAGCGATAAATTCCAACTAGGTGCCAAGGTGGAGACTGAGAGCAAAGTTACTATCCTACGTTTTACCTAGCTACTTGTGGAAAATTGGAATGGTTGCTCCTGTTTTCCTCTAAATCAGTGTGTTAGCTCTACACCATGTAATAAAATCTGCATATGTTAGTCATAGTTTGGTATTATCTGTGTATCTTTTGAAAGAGATTCCATTATTTTGGAGTTTTACACAGCCAGCTCCCCAGAACAGTAAAGATGAGAAGTAAATGTCAATTAGTGGAAAACGTGGGACCTTTGTGGGTTACGTACATAACTGGTGCAGCGTAAAATCTAGCAAATAACCCTTACAGTTTTTGCAAAGCTGTGTAATATTTTGACCCATTCACTGGGTGTATTGACATTTAATTTTAATCTAAGGAAGGGGGCATGCCTATGCCAATTTTCAGGCAATAGCAAATAAGGCTATATTTGTTTCACAGATTTAAAAAAAAAATTCTAGTGTGCAGGATAGGAAATTGTCCCTATTTTAAATATGTTAGTATTGCTACATTTGTCTTTCATTTGATCATCTTGCTTCCATTCCAGTTCCTTTTCAGTTTCCCCAAAAAACTTTTCTATCTATATACATACTTAAATTGAATTCTAGTAGGACAGAATAATGGCATTTACAACTCAATTGATTTGCCAGATAAGGATGAGTTGTAGTAGAATTGCCTCTCTTTTGGGCATTGTTGAGCAACTTTTCTGAAACCAGCAGCATGTTGATTTTGACCTACGCATTGAATTAACAGCTTCTCAAAGGTTTCCCCCTCAAATTTCCAAAAGAATTATTACGTATGCAAAGGAAAACTGGTTTATGTTTCAGCATAAATAATCCAGTAATTAGAAAGGTCTGATTTCAACGGATTTCTATAGGATCTAGACAATTTAATCTAGCAATATTAGATTATAAAATGCTGGAAATCTGAAATAAAATCCAGAAGATCAGAGTGCATTTGTGAAAGTAGAAACAGTTGGCATGAAGTCTGAGACTCTTTATTGGCCACATTAGGTCCCTAGTGAGCAGAGTTTATAGTAAGGTTATAAAAACAGCTGAGCAATATTTGATTTATGAATTGTGAATTTTGTAATCTAAACAGAAGTGAAAATATGCTGAACACAGCAAGATATAACCTAGTTTCCATGTCTAGGGCATTCAGGAATCTGGTTTTAAATTTAAGCTGCACCTTGGCGCATAGCTGGATAGATATTTCCAACCAGTTGAGGGCTTCTGTAGGGGCACATCATTCTACAGACTACAGATGTACAGATAGTTAGATAGCATCGGTAAAGTTTTGGCAATGGTGTCTTAATTTTGTCATGACACTGTTCCTTACACAGATTTAAGGTAGAATGTATCAGCCAGGACTGCAAAATTCAAAGCAAAAAGAAGTCAGTGAAATCAAGTTAATAACCAACTATGGTTTCATTGATGGGATGGGGTTAAGGAATTAATATGGTACTTGTTTCCTATATTCTATACTTCCTGCTTGCTATCATTCTGTGGACTAAGTTTATTAAATCGGTTGGAACAGTGAGAAATTCTTGGTTTGTGTTCTATTATGGTGTTCTTCACAGGGTTTTGATTCAAGCCGAAATGTTTCCACCACCATATCTTTTACGCTTTTATTTTAACTGAGTTCCACAGCCTATTCCCTGTGCCACATTCTTGCATTTATGATTGCATTAATTTCCAACCCTGCCCCTATTTTCTTTTCAAGCACACATGGTATTTGCTCTTATTCTGCTTGTTATAGTCTAGAACAAAAAAAAACACATAAGTTTTGATAGCTTTTTCATCTATATCCCTGTATCTTAAAAAGTACTGAGAATTTTAAGAAACAAGGATTAGCACAATTATAAAACCTATTTGGAACATATTGGTATAATCTCCACTGTGGTAGACCCTTTCTTTTCTTGTTCTAGAAAGGGAAGGTGTTCTAATATCTCAAATATTTCATTTCTCATAAATCAGTCCAGTTGAAAGTTTCAGTGGGAAATGTCCAGTGGTAACAATTGGCGGTGTAGGTAATTTACTTGAAATTAGTAGGCTTATTTAACAAAAAGATCACACTTAAGTTTTCTACAGTATTTTTACCCTTAAAATTTGGCTTTTCACCTACCTCTAGTCTGGCTGTGGGGAGGACTTTGCTCTTAGGAAAATGGAAAAAAAGTCTTGGAAGAGCAGGACTAGGTAAAAGGTTAATTTGTCCTTGGGGAGCATGGAGTAGAGAATATGTATGTAAAATCTTGTGAGAAAACAGCTGTTTATTCCAAGGCAAAAGATTCCAATTCCTTTGTAATCCTAAATATTCTTAACTTTGAACTGCAAATCTGAGGCTTTTGTTTTGGATACAAAGACATTTAAAATTAATGTAATTACATATTATATGTTGGGCACACAATTATTGATTTATTTATAGAGTCAAATTGTACTCAGCAATGCTAGGATTGCACTTCATCTTCAGGTAATCTGGCCCCAGTTGCTTAATTGGATAGATTTTTAAAAGTTATGGGGATAACCCCTTCCCCATTGTTGTACTCTACATTCGGTGGGAATTGGCCTTCTGTGTATTTGGTGCAGATTGGAATTTTAGTGGGGAAATATTAAAAGCTAATTTCTTCCCCACAGAGTTGTGATCTATTTTGTAATGCAGTGGCTTTTCTGAAAATACCAAAAACATTAGCTACATGCTCCTGCAACATTCTAATTTGGGATGCAGCCTTCCACTGAGAGGCTTTTTCCAGAATAACTGGCCAGCAGCCCTGATTAAAAGGCCTGCCACCCACATCGTCATTGTTGTTAATATGACTGCCTTGACATTTATAAATATGCAGAACATACAGAATACATATGAATGCATTTCTTTTTAATAGTGAAAATTCTGATCATAAAAATAAAGTATTCAAGTTAAATTAATAGCTCTGATTGGCTTTCACCCAGCAGCTGATTTCTTCCATCCATTGCAAGGGACTATCATACTTAGTGTGGGCTCAGCCAGTATATTTCCCAGAGTGATAGCTGGGAAATCTATAGAAATTGGCACTGCTTGGTGTGCATTGGCCGGGAATAGCCCAATTACAGACTTGCCTGTTGATTGATCTATGCAGATCTCAGTCAATATTCCCCAATGTTCATGTTGAAATAACATTTTTGGTGCAAACTAAGTCTATAATAGTGTATTGCAAATAAATATCAAGACTTCCAAATGTATTTTGTCAACCTTATAAATGGCAACTTAAACTTTAAGAAGTTTGTTGAGGTACTTCTAATGTTGCATGTAGGGTTGTCCCAAACAAAACGAGTTTCGTTGTGGAATTCACCAAGGAACTGAAGCTTATTAGCTGCATATTCTCCCTATGACCCAATCTTAACTGACAACAATTGTGCGGATACAGCTTCAGCACATTCGTGAAATTGTGACGTCCCTATGTAGGTCTGTACTGATATGAGAACATCAGGGTAACCATGTAGTATGTTGTAAAAACATGTTGAATCTGCAAGTTGTAAAGAAGAACTGATGAGATGTATGGTGTGGGTTTTCACATTGCACAAGGTAGGTATGAAGGAGCATATTAGAATTGGTAACGTGAGTAATTTTGAAAAGGACTGGCAGCCTATGAACTACTTTTGCAAGCATTGCTGGCTTTGGATCATTATCTGAATATGGATTAGCTAAATATAGTTACTCTTTTGAGTTGGAGATTTGGTTCACAACCTATCGTGTTTTTCTTTTCGACTAGAATTCCAGTCAACTACAGTATATTCTTATTTTCAGTTTCCAGCAAATTATTAAATGAACTTGATTAAAACAAGTCTTTGTAATACTATGAATTAATGCATGATTATAAATTGAATGATATAGTGACAAGAATTGCTGTTTGTATTTTAAAATGGTAAGCAAGAGGACAAGAGAAGTCAATTTTTGTTGCTGGATTATGAAATACAGTTGAAAATCTAACCAAATTGGTTAGTATGTTGTATGAAATGTAGGTTTAAAGAAAAGAATTCCTTTTACATTTAAAAAAATAACTTTTTTCTTTCTCTGCAGGAGCGCCTGAATCGAAACAAATGATAAGAAAACATTTGACTTGATGAATTATTTAAAAAAAACTGAAAAAAAAAGCTGGTGCTGTGATTCCAGCATCAGAATGAAAAATCAAAGCTTTCTGCTCCAGTGATATCTTTATGTGCAGGGGAATTAAGCTATATCATGTTTTTAATACTCTTCAGTTTTTTGATTTTGTTTTTGCCCAGACTGGTCTGCATTTTGTTTGTAATTTTGCACCTAAATGCTGTAGCAGTCACTGGTAACTTCTGTTACACTGAAGCTTTAGCTTGCATTTGTTTAGCAATCCTGGGAAGATGAGCACTCTGTGCTCCTTTTATAGGAAATATTACTGCATCAGCCTTCTGTAGTTTGGATGATGTGATGCTTTCAGCGTTACTAGTTTTTGGTGATGTGCATTAACTTTGAGCTTTTTTTCAAGCTGCTGTTAATTTGCATTCTTTCATGAAAATCCCAAGGCCATTTTATTTTTCCTTCTGTAAAGCTAAGCTTTAATGTAGGAGCAAATAGTGGAAATAATGGTTGATGTCTCAAAAAATATAAATTGATGCAAACGTCTCTTGATTCTTCCAAAATGAAATACTTTGATTCATTTTCTGTCGGAAAGCTGTACTTTGCTGTACTGTCTGTGAAATGAGGGAACCATTGAAATTGCTGCAGACTGGATAAAGCATGAAACGGTGCTCATGCCTGTTGCTTTAGTTCACAGAAACTTGCACGTGTTTATTGTAGAGGAACTTTACTATCATTAGGAAGCAAACAATTAACTCTTCTAAACTTAGTTATAAAAATGGACTTCAATTTAAAGAAATAAACTATCATTTAGACTTATTTAGACAATTTTAGTTATGTCTATGGAATATTGCCTGTAAGGTAAATGAACATCATTGGGTTGATTTTCTTTCCTCTAGGAGAATACAAGCCTTAATAAACAATATCTGTTTAGCAAGCACAAGTGATTTCTTCTTCATGGCTCCATTCAGTTATGTTCAGCTTTCTTTCCATTTATGTTTGGATTTATCATATTGTTAAAAATGTGCAATGAATACCTATACATGAATTGCATTAAATTCTGAATCTTCAAGTTGTGCAAATTTCTCTTGAAAGTAATGTCAAATAACTGAAATAGTCAAGAACTTTGCAGTTGGTGGATGGGGTTAGTCGGTATCACGGCTGTATTACACCTGTACAGTATTCAATTTCCTTTTATAGAGCCTAGAATATTACAGCACAGTACAAACCTACAATGTTGTGCCGCCCTTTTAACATACTCTAAGACCAATCTAACCCTTCCTTCCTACATAACTGTCCACTTTCTATCATCCATGTGCCTATCTAAGTGCTTCTTAAATACCCAGAATGTATCTGTTTCTACCATCAACCCTGGCAGAGCATTCTAAGCATCCATCACTATATAAAGAAATTACCTTGATATCCCCCTATACCTGGAAATTATGCCCCCTTGTATTAGCCATTTCTGCTCTGGGGAAAAAACCTTATCTATGCCACTTATCAACTTGTGCGCTACAATCAAGTCTCCTCTCATCCTCCTTTGCTCCAAAGAGTGAAGTCCTAAGACATGCTCTCTAGTCTACATAGCACATCAGTAAATCTCTGCACTCTCTAAAGCCTCCACATCCTTCCTACAATGAGATGACGAAAAATGAATGCAAGATTCCTAATGTGGTGTAACCAAGGTTTTGAGCTGTAACATTACCTCGTGGCTCTTGAACTCAGTCCCCTGACTTAATTCAGTCCCGCACACCATATGCCTTCATAACAACCTTATTAACTTGTGTAGTAACTTCAAGGAAGTTATGGACATGAACCCAAGATCCCTCTGTTCCTCCACACTGCTGAGAATCCTGCCTTTAAACTTGTACTCTGCCTTCAAGTTTGACCTTCTAAAATGAAGCACTCCACACTTCCCTGGGTTGAATTGCATCTGCCACTTCTCAGCCCAGCTCTATATCTGGTCACTGTTCCTGTACAACCTCCAACAACTCCACCTTATCTACAGTTCCACCAACCTTTGTCTCATCTGCAAATCTCCACTTCCTTTTCCAAGTCATGTATAAGTATCGCAAAGAGCAGGAACCCCCGCTGAACACCACTGCTCGCCAGCCTCCAAGCGGAATATTCTCCATCTACTATTACCCCTCCCTGCCCAGCCTTCTGTGGACAAGCTAATTCTGTTTCCACACAGCCAGATTTCCCTGGATCCCATGCCTCCAGGCTTTCTGAATGAGCCTACCATGGCCAACCTTGATTAAACATCTTACTGAAAGTCATATATGCACCATATCCACTGGTCTACCTATATTAATGTACTTTTACCACATCCTCAATTCAATCAGGCTTGTGAGGCATGACCTGCCCCTCACAAATACCTGCTGACTATCCATAATCAGGTTGTTTCTTCAAATATTTGTAAATCCTGTCTTTTAAGAACCCTCTCCACTAATTTGCCCACCACTGAAGTAAAACTGGTCTAAAATTCCCAGGGTTATCCCATATGGCTGTCTTGAACAAAGGAATAGCATTTGCCGCCCTCCAGTCATCTGATACGACACGTGGCCAACTAGGATGCAAAGATCATCACCAACAACACAGCAATCTCAACCCTCGCTTCCTGGGGTGTATCCCATCTGGCCCTGGGAACTTAACTAAATGTTTTTTCAAAGCCTCTAGCACATCCTAATATCAACATGTTCAAGCATACTTTTTTCTCGCAAGCATCAAAATCCCTCTTACTGGTGAATACTGAATTAAGGTATTCATTAAAGACCCCTCTCACCTCCTTTGCCTCCAGACATGTTTCCTCTACTTTCCCTGTTCGGTCCTGCTCTCACTCTGGTCACCCTGTGTATCATACACGTGTAGAATGCCTTGTGCTTTTCTCGAATCCTACGTGCCAAGGCTTTCTCATGCCCCACCTAGCTCTCCTGATTCCATCCTTCAGCTCTTTCCTGGCTACCTTGGAACCCTCTAGAGCCCTATCTAATCCTTACTTCCCAAACCTAAAATGAGCTGCTTTCTTCTGCTTGACTAGATGTTCTTTCCCTGCCTCAATGGACACACCTATCCAGAATCCTCAGCAGTGCTCCCTAAACAACTTTACATTTCTATTGTGCATTTCTCCAAGTACATTTGTTCCCAATTTGTGCACCCCAGTTCCAACATAATTGCATCATAATTATCGTTTTCCCTCCCTAATTAAATACTTTCCCCATATCATGTGCTCCTATCCAATTGGTTAGCAGACAGGAAGCAAAGAGTGGGAATAAACGGGACCTTTTCAGAATGGCAGGCAGTGTCTAGTGGGGTACCGCAAGGCTCAGTGCTGGGACCCCAGTTGTTTACAATATATATTAATGACTTGGATGAGGGAATTAAATGCAGCATCTCCAAGTTTGCGGATGACACGAAGCTGGGCGGCAGTGTTGGCTGTGAGGAGGATGCTAAGAGGATGCAGGGTGACTTGGATAGGTTAGGTGAGTGGGCAAATTCATGGCAGATGCAATTTAGTGTGGATAAATGTGAGGTTATCCACTTTGGTGGCAAGAACAGGAAAACAGATTATTATCTGAATGGTGGCCGATTAGGAAAAGGGGAGGTGCAACGAGACCTGGGTGTCATTATACACCAGTCATTGAAAGTGGGCATGCAGGTACAGCAGGCGGTGAAAAAGGTGAATGGTATGCTGGCATTCATAGCAAGAGGATTCGAGTACAGGAGCAGGGCGGTGCTACTGCAGTTGTACAAGGCCTTGGTGAGACCACACCTAGAATATTGTGTGCAGTTTTGGTCCCCTAATCTGAGGAAAGACATCCTTGCCATAGAGGGAGTACAAAGAAGGTTCACCAGATTGATTCCTGGGATGGCAGGACTTTCATATGATGATAGATTGGATGAACTAGGCTTATACTCCTTGGAATTTAGAAGATTGAGGGGGGATCTGATTGAAACGTATAAAATCCTAAAGGGATTGGACAGGCTAGATGCAGGAAGATTGTTCCCGATGTTGGGGGGGGGGGTCCAGAACAAGGGGTCACGGTTTGAGGATAAAGGGGAGGCCTTTTAGGACTGAGATTAGGAAAAACTTCTTTAGGAAAAACACAGAGAGTGGTGAATCTGTGGAATTCTCTGCCACAGGAAACAGTTGAGGCCAGTTCATTGGCTATATTTAAGAGGGAGTTAGATATGGCCTTTGTGGCTAAAGGGATCTGGAGGTATGGAGGGAAGGCTGGTGCAGGGTTCTGAGTTGGATGATCAGCCATGATTATACTGAATGGCGGTGCAGGTTCAAAGGGCTGAATGGCCTACTCCTGCACCTATTTTATGTTTCTATCCAAGGCTATAGGGAGCTGAGGTTGCACTGAGAGATCTGATGCCTGACCTGGCTCATTGCCTAGCACCAAATCTGATAATGGCCTCTCTTCTAGTCAGTTTTTCTAAATATTGAGACAGGAATCCTTCCCAGACAGATGCAACCAGATCTTTTCCATAAGGAAGTTGTAGTTACCCATGACGATGATTCTGTTATTTTTACACCTTTCCAATATCAGCCTTCCACTCAGTTGCTGAGTATTTCTTTTACTATTGGGTGGTCTATAGAAGTCTCCCAATAGAGTTGATTGCTCCCTTCTGACTTCCACCCACACTGATTCAGTGGACTATTTCTCCATGATGTTCTCCCTTTCTGCAGCTGTCATACTGATTAGCAAAGCCACACTCCTCCCCCCCACTTACCTCTCTGTTCCTTTTGAAACATCTAAACCCCCAAATAACCAGCAACTATTCCTGCCCTTGTGACAGTCAAGTCTCTGTAACGGCCACAACATTATAGTTCCATGTACTGACCCATGCTCCAAGTTTATCATCCTTGTTTCTGATATTTCTTGCATTAAAATGCACACACTTCAACCAATTCTACGCAGTTTTGCTCTGTCAACTACTTATCCTTTTTCACAGACTCTATACGGTGTATCTACCTGTATACAAACAGCCCTATCCTCAAACTTATCACTTTATCTCCCAGACCCTTGCCAAACAAATTTAAACCCTCCCCAACTTTAACGAAATCTGCCCACAGGGATATATTCCCCCGAAAGGGGTAACTCATTCTTTTTGTTCAGTTCAGACCATCCCCAGAAGGGATCCCAATGATGGAGAAATCTGAAATGCAATTACTTAGCCACTCATTCATTTTACAAATCATGCTACTCTTATCCTCACTGGTGTGTGGCACAGGCAGCAATCCTGAGATTACTATCTTTGATTTCCTACTTTGTAGCTTTCTATGTAGCTCACGATCATCTCTCTTCTGGACCTCATCTCTTTTCCTGCCCTTGACGTTGGTACTAATGTGTGCCATGACTGCTGGCTGCTCACCTTCCCCCTTTAGAATACTGTGGACCTGATCTGAGATATCCCTGACTGACACCTGGGACCGTCATGTCCACCGTGTTTCCTGTATATTCCATTGAATTCCCTATCACAATTGCACTCCTCTTCTTGCCCATTCCCTTATGAGCCAGAGAGCCAGAGTGCCAGAGACTAGCTTTACCCTAGTAGGTCCCCCCCACCTCATTAAAAAAAAATCAGTATCCAAAGTGGTATACTTGTTATTGAGGGAAATAACCCCAGGGGTACTCTGCACTGTCCCTTTCCCTTTTCTGTCAGTCACCCAGCAAACTGCCCCTGCAACTTACAGGGTGACTACCTCCTATCACCTCCTCATTCACTTGTACAAGCCAAAGATTATCCTGCTGTAATTCCAGTTCCCTAACACTGTTTGTGAGGATCTGTAGTTGGATGCAGTCATGCAGATGTAGTTATCAACCAGCCTGGAGGACTCCCAGAATTCCCACATCTGTCAGGAAGAACACACTACTGACCCTGGACCCATTTTCACTGCACTAGCTATACACTAATAAACAAAATCAGAAATGTACCCCTTTTTGCATCAGCCTTGTGCTTTGCAGCCTCAAAGCCTCCACTCTTAACACTTGTCCACCACTATGGCCATCCTCATGATGACCACTCTGGTAAAAACCTAACCTTTTATTAGCCTTAATTCATTAAGCAATTAGTAGTGATAATTGAAGTCTGCTGAAAAGTCCTGAAAGTCCTTTAAGCAATAACCTTCAGCTGGAAAAATCTTTACAAATAGTTACAGAAGTGTGGTTTAGAAAAAAAAGTGTATTGACATGCTATTCTTTTGTTCCCCTCATCCTTCAGTTTGAGTTTGTTGGCCCAAAATTTATTTACTGCAGCCCTCGGATTAAATTTAGATTCATTCACCTTTCTCTTCAGAAGTTGATTAAAACCTTGCTTTTTGACAAACTTTATTGTTTCCTTTGGTGCTAAATTTTGTCTGATAATGTAGCTGTGCTGTGTCATGGGATGAATATGTAAATGTATATCTGAAAATAAGGTGACTGGCCAGAATTTGGTACCCCAGTTGGATATATATTTACACATGGAAGTTTTTTTTTTACCCCATTTCTCTGGGTTAACAACTTTAACTAAAAGAGGTGAGCCAGTTTGAACTATAAGTTCATTACAGTTCTATGAGTTGCATGGCACACTTGTTGATGCACTATGGGTAGAATGAATTTCTAGCAATATATTTCTGACTGGTTTTGAACAGATGAAAATGTTCAAAATGGAAAATGAAATTCAATTACTTTGTTCTGGTTTCAAAAAAAGACTGGATTTTATTTTTTTAACCAATGGACTATGCATTTCTATTAGCACTGGTATTGAATTACAGATATTTGTACTGACTGCTGGAAACCTTACAAGTCTGCTTACAAGTCCTCTGCTGCTGTACCAGGGATGTTGTGGAGAGCTCATCTCCTGCAATATTGAAATGGTTAACAGATCTCATTGCCTTGTGTTTGGACGTGTGTAGACCATGGAGGCAATGTACAGTGGCACCAATGTCTTATTAACTTTTGGATGTAGTGGGTGATGCTGCCTCCCCAGCCTGGGAATTTTTCTATGGTAACAATCTGTGGTCAGCATCCAATCAGCCTTTTCATTCAGTGGTATTGTCATCACTTAGCTTCTCACCATCAATAACCTGGTAGTCACCACGTCCATGAACTCAGCTGAACCAACCACATAAACTCCATGACTACAGCAGCAGGTCAGGACAAGATTAGTTTGTGAGTGATTTGACTTGGCTACTAACAGCCTTAAGTCTTTCTACCACCGATAAGAATTTCAATCAGGAGCATGTTGGAATATTTTCCAGTTAACTAGATAAGAGCAGCACAAGTAACTATCATGAAACTCAAAACCAACCACAATAAAGCAGCCTGTTTGATTGGCATTCGGAGAGTTTTTTTTTGCCACCACTATTAGTGCAAAATTGCTTTGCAGGGTACTAACCATAAAATGCACTACAGTCACTTTCCAGCAGGCCCTTCGAAACCAATGAATTAGAATTAGAATCAGCATCAGGTTTAATATCACTGGCATATGTTGCGAAATTTGTTGTTTAGACGGTATTTTCCGATATACGATAAAACTTTAAATTGCAGTAGGATGTATTACAGTATATTAAAAATTTAATAAGTAGTGCAAAAAGAGTCAAAGAAAGTGAGGTAGTGTTCATAGATTCATTGTCTATTCAGAAATCTGGTGGAGGGGAAGAAGCTGTTCCTGAAATGTCGAATGTGTAACTTCAGCTCCTGTACCACATCTTTGATGGTAGCAATGAGAAGAGGGATTATCCTGGGTGATGGGAGACCTTAATGATGGATGCCACCTTTTTGAGGCATCACTTTTTGAAGGTGTCTTCGATGTTGGGGAGGCTAGTGCCCATGATGGAACCGGCTAAGTTTACTACTTTCTGCAGCTTTTTCCAATCCTGTGCAGTGGCCCTTCCATACCAGATGGTGATGTAACCAATTAGAATGTTCTTCATGGAACATCTGTAGAACTTTGCAGGTGTCTTTGGTGACATATCATGTCTCAAATTCCTAATGAAATATAGCTATTGTCATGCCTTCTTTGTAGCTGCATCAATATGTTAGGACCAGGATAGATCTTCAGAGATGTTGACAACCAAGAACTTGAAACTGCTTGCCCTTCCCACTTTTGATCCCTTGATGAAGACTGGTGTGTGTTCATTAAACTCCACTTCCTGAAATCCACAATTACTTGGTCTTATTGATGTTGAGTGCAAGGTTGTTGTTGCTACACCGCTCAACTAGCTAGTCTATCTTGCTCCTGTATGCCTCCTTGACACCATCTGAAATTCTGATGATGAAATCCTTGCAGTATTTGGTTAGAAAACGGTTTGGCAACTTTGTCCTACCTTTGCTCTCTTTGTATTTTCTTGTGTTTGTGAGTGAACACTAGATATTTAGTGATAATAGCATTAAATGCTATATGTAATTTAAAGCTGCCTTGAATATTTTTTGCAATAAACATACTACTAAAATGTTATTTAAGTTTATCAGTGAGGTATTTTTAAGTTTGTGTTTACCCTTTACAGCTTGTTCAGAATGGCAGATACACCAGCAAGGAAATAAAACTGTTCACATGATGAGAGAAGCAGCAGAGATTTTCAGAAGTGGCTGAGTGGAAGATTTACTTACTCAGCACTGACAGCAGCTCACCAGAGTCTCTGCTCTGGGCTAGACTCTCAAGTTACCCGCTGTTGTAGCCCATCTAGGCAAAGATCCTTCCTCTCCCAGTGATGAAGTCTCTGGGGCTTCTGTGGTGTTTCTGTTACCCTTGTTTTTTAAAGGATGTGGTTTCTAGCCACATGCCCAAGCCTCCATTCGCAGCCAGGTTTGGGACTGTCCATGGGGGAGTTAGGGTAAAAGATTTGGCATGACTAAAAGGGGCGATAAAGCATTAGGCACCTTATGTTTGGAATCAATGATCTGCAGGTCTTCCTCGATTAAATGGGATAATGAAACTTCATAAATGGCAAGGCAATAAAAGCCAGCAAGAACAAAATGGAATCGACAACTAAAAAATGTAGTCCTATATATTTGATGACTTTTATTTCAGGTAGTTCCAAGTTAGTTTCTGCTATGGATTTGTGGACAGTGGAACAAAAGAGAGAATCAAGGAGAAAAAGCTACGAGATTTCCTCAAGGTAAAATTGAAGAAAAAGAAAAAAGTGTAATCTAGTGAGAGGATTTTAATGCATGAGCAATGTTTGTAACTGGCAACACAGATAACTAGTCACCATACTGATAACTTCCCTAACTTTTATAAGCAATCAAGAACCTGCTGGAAGTGCTCACCAGGTGAAGCAGTATCTCTGGGAGGAATGGAATTGTTGACATCCTGTTTTCAACCTGAAACATCGACAATTCCTTTCCTCACATAGATGCTGCTCGACCTGCTGAGTTCTTACAGTGGATCTTTGTTGCTGCAGATTCCAGCATTTGCAGTCTCTTTCACAGTTTGGTGTTCCCCTGTGTCCTTGTCTGAGCTACCAGCTGACATACAAAGTGCTGGAGGAGTTCAGTGGGCCAGGCAGCACCTGTGTGGGTGATTTGACAGTTGACATTTCGGCTCAGTGTTGCAATGTTTTGAGTGTTCCTCCAGTTTTCAGCATCTGCTCTCTCTTGTGTCTACCGGTTGACCTTGTCCCTGCCCTCAGGCAAGTAAAGATCAAGGTCTCCCACCTGCTGTGAACCCTTGTAGGTATCTAACACTCCTCACTCACACCAAGGATTGACAGAGGGCTTAAGTTCTGGAAGGAGGGGGGCCTCTCCCTTATACTGGATAGGTGTTAGTAAGAGGTGAGGGGTTAGATTGTCCAAAGAGGGAGAGTGAGGTGCAGATGAAGTGAGGCAAAGGGTTAAAACAGAGCAAATAATGTGATCCAGTTAGGTAGAGAATGGTCGCGATTGGTACAGAAGTAAATAGTGATCCAGATGTACAGATTCACACCCCTCCATGTGAAGCAGATGATTTAAATTCAATTGTTAAAGTTAATTTCAAATTTCATGGTGAATCTTGGACGCATAACATTTAGCAGAATGCTATTACAACTGGTTTGGAGTTCAGTCCGCTTCCTTTGTAAGGAGTTTGTACATCCTCCATGTGGAATGCATGGGTTTCCTCCGGGTCCTCTGTTTTCCTCTCAGTCCAAAGGTGTACTGGATAGTATGTTAATTGGTCATTGTTAATTGTTCTGTGAGTAGGCTAGGGTTACAAATTGGGGTTTGCTCCGTGGCACGGCTCAAAGGGTCGGAAGGGCCTATTCTGCGCTGTATCTTTAAGTACATAGATAAAATTCTGCGGTTTCAAAGGATGTTGTTCAATGTGGAAAACTGCTTAATGGTAGGGAATATGTTGAAGAAGCATGGCTAAAGTGTGCTTTTCTTTTAAATGGTTTTCCAGAAAGTAGAAAAAATATTCAGCGTATTAAGGATTTACCAGGGAGCAGAAACACAGTAAAAGATAGAACATTAATAAGGGGTGAACAACCGTAACAGAACAACTAAAAAATACATTAATTCATGTAAATTTCTTTCCATTTATCTTGATGAGAGCATTGATATTACATCATCAGCCAGGCTTACCATTACTGCTTGATTTTGTAGAGGTGATGAAATATGCGAAGAACTGATTTAACTTGGTAAAGAGGTTGAAATATGTAACGCAGTAGTAAAATAATTGGTCTTCAAGTTAACCCTTCAAATATAGTTTCCGTGACAATCGATGGTGTGCCCAGCATGATTGATGAGGAAGGTTTTGTCAATCCGCAAAACATGTTGGACATTCACTGATAGGCATTCATAGTATAGTACACAGGGAGGCACGGAGTGCAAAAGCTGGCCTTAAGGAACTTGAAGTGATGAAAACTGTAACCATGGTAATTAATTTTATTTTCTGGCATGCTTTGGAAAAAAAAAGACAATTCCAGAATTTACTGAGTGGGGTGAATTAGGTGTACAAAGAACTATTTATGTCTAACAATGTTCATTAGCTTAGTAGATCCTCTCTCCTTAAGCAATTCATTGTGTGTTCAGATGAAATTTGTCTCTTTTTGATGAATAAAATTTTTTTGTCTACAATTATATGACGTTGCATGGATTTGTCGATTGAATTTTTTTTTGCAGATTTCTCCTCAGATTTAAATTACTTGAACACCAAGTTAGAGGGATCTGACAAACACTTGAAATTTGATAATATAAAAGCCTTTGAAATCAAACTAAGTATTTAAACATGATGCTGAAAATGGCACTTTTAAAATATTTCCAAAACATGAAGAAACACTTGCTAGATACTGAACTTCTTGATAAGACACATTCAGGGCTCACGAATGCAATTTTTGAGCAACACCTGTACCAAACAATTTTCTTTAAGATTCATTAATCTCATGTCATCTGAAGAAAGTGTGAAATTCATGATGTAGCGTTACATTAGACAAACTGAATTTAGAAATTTTGCTGTGGATTAATTAGGTTAATTTTGAAATGCAATTAATTGATTTAGAAAACAGTTTAAATTGGAGGCAAAAATTGTCGAGTTAAGAACTGAATGAGAAAATATTGAAAGAGATTGGCTAGTAACTGGATCAAAGCATAACATTCCAAAGAGTGAAGTTCTGAAACACTGAAATTCCATTCCTGAAACTTTTAACTGTCTGAAAAAGCTTACAATGCCAATGTTAACATTATTTTCATTGACATATTTATGAGTCATTGTTTTCAGTGATGAACTTGGTTAAGTCTAATTATGGAAGTAGACTGAAGAAACTAGTGCTACAGGCATAGCTCTCAAATCAATAAATACAAGTCTGATACAAAATATTGGTCAGTGCAACAATGGAAGTAACACAGAGTAAATGGGTTTAGTTTGTTTTGTGAGTACTGTATGTGCCAATGCTTATAATTTCACATTCACATCTTATATACCAGGTATATCAGTATGTTATTTAGAAATGATGTTACTTTTTAGTTGTCTTCTGAAAAGATTAATATTAATAAATTTGGCAGGTTTTCTAAAATGCTTAATTTCAAACAATCTCTTAAATGCTTATTAATATAAAACATTGAATACATGTAAGTAAGCAACATGACTCATCCTTTTACATTAAAATCCATAATTATCACTACTAATTTAGAATGATAGTCTCTGGCATGTGAGAATTTTTTTAGATATCGCCAATTTGGCAAAATGGCGTGCCAATCCTGCTGTAAATTAACAGCTCATTTGTGAACAATAACTCATGAGGGAATGTATTTTGAAGGGAACAAGTTCATTCATAATATGGCCACTAGATGGTAGCATGATGCAAATCTGGCAGCCATATTCCTCACTAAATATTAGACAAAAGGAGACATGAGACTGACCTGGAGTGAAAACAAACTGCTGGAGAAACTTGGCAGGTCTGGCAGCATCTGTGGAGGACTGATGTAAGATCTTGACCTGAAGCATTAACTATCCTACTGTCTCTACAATACTAGAGGCAATCTCTGCACTTTCCTGTCCTTAAACCATACTCAAATCTTAATCAACATACATCAAAGTTGCTGGTGAACGCAGCAGGCCAAGCAGCATCTATAGGAAGAGGCGCAGTCGACGTTTCAGGCCGAGACCCTTCGTCAGGACTAATATTGTGATTGAATTATTTTAAAGCCCTCTGGCACTTAGGATCTACTTTGTTTATAGAGTTAGGTCCATTGCTGGGCACTTAAATGAGTACCCAGGATTAAGCCCAATTGTTAACTGCTCTAACGATATTGCAAGTGAACTAACTCCGTTGAAAAGTGTATCACAGCCTGAGTAATTGAGTGGTGGGTACCTATTTACATAATGGTTTCAACTGCTATTCAAGTGAATGTAGGACATAGCCCTTTAATTAGACATATAGGTAAACTTCTGCCTTGTGAACAGTACAAGCAATGCTTGAGCCATCCTAATTCTGTTCCATGTTGACGAACTCTCTTATCTGAAAATGTACCATGATATAATCTGAGATAAGTGACCAGGGTGGTCGGCTGTGAAAGAGATTAAGTTTGGGAAGCAAAAGGGTTTACACTATGTAAAATTCCATTGCCATCAATGTTACCAGGCAGCATGCTATACTGGAATTAAATGACGTATTAATCTGTTTCAGTTTGCTTCATTCAACAAAAACTGATACAAAAACGCAGATCAAATCAATAATTCAGCAAGCCAGGCAGCATCTCTAGGAAGATGTACAGTTGACCTTTCAGGCCGAGACCCTTCGTCTGCTGCGTTCACCAGCAAATTTGATGTGTGTTGCTTGAATTTCCAGCATCTGCAGAATTCCTCGTGCTTGTGTCAAATCAATAATTGTTTTGTTTTAGGACACCTTACGTGACTTGCAGGTTATAATATCAATCATTTGCAAACTGAATGTACTGCTGTTATAGTCCCAGTGTGAAATTACTTGGGCTCAGAGCAGCTGAAACGGCAAAACGTCAAAGGCACTGTAATCAGAAAAGACAATTTTAGTGCAGCTGCAAAATACTAAATTTCTGACTTCTCTCTGCAACTATCATGGTAGTCCTTGGGACTAAATGTGTTACAGTTGAGGGAATACTTGATGTTGTCATTGACTTCTCTCTTTCTTGTGCAATTATCTCCAAAGCTCCATATATGGAATGAAATGTATATTGGTGCAGTAGGTCTGATACTTAGACTTCTATAATACACACTTACTTCACAATATAAATTTGATTAAGTGAGATGTGATATTGGCACATCTTCCTTATGTGGACTTACTTAACTAATTCTTTTTCCTTTTACCTGTGTAATTTGCTATTTAATATTTTAATAGTTCTTAACAAGCTCATTTTTTCCACTGTACCTTCAATCCCCCTAGGTGTGTTTTTGGGTCTTCCACTTACTACTTGAATTCAGGTCTATTTCCCAATGATGAATGCAACTCTTTCCGGCTGAACTTAATCTCACATTGAAAAACTTTGGATTCGATTTTTTTCCAAAATAAAGATGGTGCTAGGGAAACCCTTATACGTTGTATAAACATTTATATTTTGCAGATACTTGGGATGTCTTTTGTCCTTACTGCATCTCCTCTCACCATATTTAGGAATATACTGATCATTGTATCAGTGCTTCCGGCTGTCTTCCCTAAAATGAGAATTTTATCAATTCTTGTTACAGTTTTCACCCTTTCCTCGTCTGTACTTTGTCCATCTTCAATGCATCTCCAATATGTGTTTCAGTTTCTGTTGGATTATCTATCAAACACTATAAGCCAACTGATTTTCTCAGCAGCAGTGGTTTGCTTCCTTCCAACCTGCCAATCTTCCACCTTCTCTCATTCTGTATTACTGGTTTGAAAACACAGCCTCTCACATCAATGCTTCCTTAATATCTTTTTCCTCAGTTGATGAAAGGCCTCTACTGTTATTACTATTCCTTGGCCATTTCCATCCCGTTTTCCCAACTACTTTCTTCAATTCTTATCCATATTCTACCAAACACTGTGGTAAGGTTTTGTTGCCGTTGTCTTCTTCCCTGCTATCTGCATGTCCAATGCCATAATCGCTCTGTTCTTAGCCTCATAATGCACCAGTGAACACTTAATCTTGAGGATTTATAACATCCTAGGTTGTGCTGTCATCATCTTCAGCTCCTCTGGGCACATCTTTAGTTTACCGTTCCATTGACCACCCCCTTTCACTCTTTACTCACTACTGCTTTTCATCTGTCTTTTCCCTTCTTATTTTTACTAACCCCACCACTGTTCATGACTTAAAAATAGGTAAACTGTGTTTTCTTCCAATTCTGCTGAAATGTCATCAATCTGAAATGTTGATTCAATTTTTCTCTTCAGTGACATTCTATGCATTTCTAGTATTTCCTATTTAAGCTTTTCATTATATCCAGTATTTTGTTGTACTTTTATGCCCTTCTTTGCCTTTGATCTCTTAAAAAGGCAATCCATATTGGAATGGTCTTTGCAATACAATATTGATGGGATCACACTTAGCTCCAAATCATTTAGGGCTATGAGGTTGCCAGTGGAATGGCTTACCATTTGGCAGTTGGGAAGGCATTTAACAATGAGGATATAAGTTGTTACAGAAGCCCATGTTGCTGGCTTTAGTCTTTGCCATGACTTAATAGGTAAAATCCATTTCATCTCCGTCAAGAAAGCTGATAAAGGGCTTGCAAGAAGTGGCAGAAGACATTAAATTATCTCAATTTTCTTTGTACTCATAGTTATGAAATGTAAAAGCTGAGATAAAATTATCGGTAAATGGAAAGAAACCAAATCAAGAATGGCATATATTGCTGCATGAGGGAAGAGGAACTGAGATTTTGACTGAAAATTCAAGGTTGGCATAAATAATTTTGGATATTTTTGCATATCAAATTAGTAGAAACTTAGCATGGATCAATTGTATATATTTTATTTGAAAAAATAATTCATTTTGTTTTAAGAAAAAGAAATCTTGTTATAAAGCCCTCCAAAGGTTAAGAATTATCAAGGTGGAAACATTCAGTGGAGGAACTGTATAGAATGGAGACAAGGGAACTGAAGGAATTTCTGCTGATGGTGGTAAAGGATTTAAAGGGAAAGTAGGTGGACCGTATTGGCATCTAGGAGGATGCATGCAACAACACTGGGCTGAAAGGAACTTTTTAACAATGATCTTTTGCTGGATAGTATTTCCAATTAAAGTACATCATGCATTTGAGAAGAAACCTCGACTGATCATGCTTTTGCCTGAATCTTGGGGTCAGCAGCAAACATTATGTGTGGAATGGTAGTTCTATTTTTATTATACTGAACTACTTGCGTAGAGAACTGGGGGCACAGGTTTACATTCCATTGAAGAAGATTAGACATTTACATTCAGTTAATCAAATTATCTGAATTAAAAAAGGATTCTGTAATGTTAAAAAAAATAAAAGAAAATCAATTTTGTTCTTCTGGGAAGGAGAGCAGCCATCTTTTCCTAGTCTTTGTGACTCTAGATCTGCAGTCAAACGGTCGACTCCTAACTGCTCTCCAGAAAGCTAAGGCATATGGGGACACAAACAAATGTTGGTTTTGCCAGCACCACTCCCACATATGATGAATAAAGAATAAAAAGAAACAGTCACATTAAAACATTCTCATAGGCAATAAAGGAAGTATTTTCTTTTTGTTTACTTTTAAAATATGTATAGATTCCTAAATGATTGGCATATATGCTTCTTATTAAGATAAAGAGTGAAATATATATATTTTTTTAAGAAGGGAAATGTTGAAGAACTTATCTGAAATCCTCATACATAAAATTTGACATTTAGGACTAAGTCATAATTATAACATAGTATGTCATTAAACTCTTTCTTTCATTTTATGCAAGGAGGCATGATATTTTCTGGAATCTTTTGAAATTGGGCCTGTTTGTAAATAGCCTCATCATTTCAGCTGAATTACCTTTGGATTTCAGTGGAGAAGGCTGCAAAACTACATAAAGAGAAGTTTCATTTTTTAAATATATTGTTACTTCCACTCGTTCAAGGCAATTGTTTATAGGACGTGGCCGTCGCTAGCAAGTGCAGGCATTATTGTCCGACAGTAACTTATTGAATCATTTCAGAAGACAGCCAGGAGTCATTGACTTATTGAAAAGAAGAATGAGAAGTTTCCTGTTCTTGAGGATGTTGGTAAACTAGATGCTCTTTTACTGAGTCATATTGGTTTTTGGTCACTATTATCAACTCTACCTTTTTATTTCAAATGTATTTCACTGCTCGTCTTTAAGCTCCAATCTCCACAGTGAGATCAAACTTATGCAACTAAATCATGAGTTCAGTCTAGTTCAGTAACTTAAGCAGAGTGTACCACTATAATCATGGGAATTTTTGTGTCATTATGGCAGGAAAATTAAAAAGCATTCTGATGGCAGCAGAGTTTGTGGAAACATTTTAAATTGGTTCATCTTTGCAAACTTAATAAGTGATCGCAAGCTATAAGGAAGAATATAACGTGCAAACCATGAATCTATAACTCAGGTTAAGAAGTAAGTTTTATAATATAAAAGGTCATTTGGAAGCTAACAACAAGAGAATGGAATGCATCACATATCACACCACACCAATCCTTCCTTCCCCAAAATCCACAAACAATTTTATTCTTGGACTGTCACTCCAATATTAAAATGTGCTTCTCTTTTCTACAGTTTTGTAATTTGTGGAAATGATTATCTGTTGCTATTACTGATTCTCAGTAATATTAACATTATCAATGTTGTATGCTTTCTGTAAGTTTTGGTGCAAGACTTTCAATTACCTTAACCTTGTGAACTTGCCATTGGTTACTCAGCATACCTATCCCCATATTCTAATACTAATACTGTAGTGAGCAGATTTCATTTAAAAGGTCGTAGAAGTCATGAGTCTTGGTGATATTATTAAAGGAATCTTGGCCATCTGCTGCAGAGCATTTTATGGAAGATGCACAATGCTAGCACTGCCTTCTTTTAGTGGCGTGAGTGAATTTCTAAGAAGGTGTAATGAGGCACCAATCAAGCAGCCTGCTTTGTTATGGATTGTGTTGAACTTAATGAGTGTTGTTAGAGTGATACACCATCAAGGCAATTGGACAGCATAACATCTGACTCTTGACTTTACATTGTTAGTAGTGGAAAGGCTTAGGAAAGTCACAAACTAAATTACTCAGCACAAAATAAACAGGTTCTAATCTGGTCTCTTAATCAAAGTAATTATATGGATGGTCTAGTTCAAATTTCTGATCAAAGGTGACCAACAGTTTGCTCCATCAACCAAGAAATTTGGCAGCGGGTAAATTTAACAATGAAGTGCTTTTGTATGTTAAAGCGAAATATTTGGACTTACTCTTGCTGGAGATGGTCATTATCAAAATGTGTAATGAAAATTTACTTGGCAATTTCCAGACAAATGCTGACGTATCTGGATCTTGGTGCAGCAGTGGCAGTCTACATCACCATCTGAGGGATTGTGAAGAAATCACAAAATGCCACTTCTGACCCTTGGATAGAGGGGTGATAATTGATAAGTGGTTGAGTGTGGTTGGGTCAAAGTCCTGGGGAATTCTTTCAAAGACATCCCTTGCCTGAGAAGATTTACCTTCAGCACTAACATGCTTCTTTGTGCAAGATATGGCTGCCTCCAATGAAGGGATTTCCTCTAATTCCCATTGAGTTCATCGATGCCAAACTCCCTGAAAAATCCAATCCTATCAATAGCTGAAGGTGGGTCAGGAGACAACAGTCTCATAGATCTTAGTTTTCCTTATCTTGTTTGCATCATTCGGAAAATAGTAGAAACTTTTAGCAGGTCAGACAACATTTGTGTAAGAAGAAGCAGAGTTAGCATTTCAGATTGAGGACCCTTTAAGGTCTTTGTCCTTAAAATTTAACTCTGTTTCTCTTTCCACAGCCATTTCTGCTTTATGTCAGATTTCTGGTACCCGCAGTTTTCTTGACTTTTAATTCATATTTATTCCACTGATCACTTAAAAACCTTACGGTATAAATTTGCCTTGGAAAGCAGAACAAATGGTGTGATAGCAAAACAGTCATCCATACATTTTTTTTTCTCCACTGAAAGGAATTTTTCCCCACATATAGAGTTTGTAGAACTATTACATTCTAATATTGGTTAAATTATAGCTACTTAAATAATTTTGTCTAAATCCAGTCATTATTCTTTATCATTTGACATGGGCCTTCATGGTTTTAATTACAATGTTGTAAGTTATTTACTCATTATAAATGCAAAAGAACTGAACTGTGATTTCCTTCTTCAGATCTCTTCAGCCGAGTAAATGTTCTCCTGTGATGAAGTTCTGAGTCATAACTACACAGTTGATTGTGAAATAAAGTCCTTTAGGGTTGTCACTTGGAAAATCCTGTAATTAATTCTAGTTCTGTGATGAATCAGTCTTCCAGTAACAATGTGGATATATCAGTTGAGGTTGGTACCACAAGGTGTTGGTACAACATTATCAACCAAAGTACTTAATCTTAATCTTTAGCCAACAATTCCTGCTTTGAGTATAAACACACGAGATTCTACAGTTGCTGGAAATCTTGAACAACACACAAAATTCTGGAGGAACTCTAAAAATGCTGCCTGATTTGCTGTGCTCCTGCTTAAAGTGTAACTGCTTGTGAACTTCGGGAGGGCAGGATTGTGTAAAGACCAGCAGCTTAATGCGGTCTTGCTCAAAAAATAACATTTTGGATGAAATTACAGAATGGCCTTTCCAAATATGGAATTATATCTCTGTGTGTATGACTTTAGGAAAGAATGTAGAGTTTAAAAAAAAACAAGCAGAAAGGAAACAGTTACAGAAATCCCTGAATCCAAACTGAAGAAATAATCCTATATATAGGAATATACCACACAAGTTTGTAAATCTATGCAAGCTCTTTGATGTTAGTATTTCTAATGTATCCTGTTACCCTGGCAACTGACAACTACTCTGCAGGAGTCTATGAATTGGGTAGGAAAAAGGGAAAATGGACAATTTTATGTTCAAAAATTATGAGAAATTATACATAGTTGTTAATGTAATGGCAAGTATTCAGTGCATTATGATCTGATCCTGTCTAATTCACAATGATGATAGAACTCATTGATCTTCCATTATGTATTTGGCTGCATCTAACAAATAGTCACCATCATGTTTCTGCATCCATTTTCTTTTTCTTTCATTTCCTTTTCTCTCTTCCCATTAATCAGGAAATTAGCCAAGTAACATTTTAAAAGCAAGTTTTATTTGCCACTGCAAGTCATTTTTTGAGCTTACAACACTATAAGAACAGACTCAGAAATAAACATCGCTTTCCAAATTAAGAGCTTCATATATGAGGTAGCAGTTAAATTATTGCTATACTACTTAAAATTTCCTACCAGTGCAATCAGGATTATTCAAGGTTGGGACTCTTACTGTATCCCATCAAACTTAAATGTGCAATTTATTTTGTTTTATTCATTATCATATGACTATTAATTACTGTTATCTTACTGCATAGAACAAGATAAAAAAAAGAAATACCTGATTCCATAGTTGTTTCCAGAAGTTCTCATCTTTTGAGAAATATTTTGCAATGAACACAAAAAAATCGAAACTACTTTTTTTTCTGATTTGATTTGTGCAGTTATATGAAGATCAAATTTCATCATGTTTACTACATTGTTTCTTACAACTCTTCTCCTTTCCCGACATATGTCTGTTGATAGGGAGCCTGTAAGTCAAGCCTTTTCATTTATTATTTCTTATCCCACATAGAATGATTATGCAACCTGATCTTCTCTACTATTATCTTCATGTCTGGCTCGAAGTTTGTCCATGGATGATATTGCTAAACACGCTAAACTGTTAACTATATAGTGCATGTAGCACTTAATAGTAAGTTTCCAAGAAATATCTTCTGTTATCAGGGCCACTCATCCCATCTCTCTGATTTTGTTATCTTTTTAAAATGCTGCTCTCTGAAATATTCATTTTGCAACCTTGGTCACTGTGTAATCGTACCTTTGTGATAGCTATTATATCAAACCCATTTATCTCAATTTGTGTCATTAACTCATTAACCTCGTAACCAATGCTTTATGCATTCAAAAGTGGCTTTAACGTTTTTTGATTGATTTTTGTCTTTTTTTCATGAGCTCACTATTACCATTAAATTCTTTCTGCCTTCCATTACCCAAACTACCAGACTGTTCTTGGCCTTGAATTTTCCTTTAGGTTTTTACATTTCCTCTCACTTTAAAATTCTTCCTACTTAAGATTAAAAAGTAGAGAGAAAATAATCCAGAATCATACCTTCAAAAAAAAACAAATGGATTGATGCATCAAGCATTTTTTTTTCACTGCCCGTCACAGCGTTGCAGTTTAGGGCAGCAATGAACATCCTTCATCTCTGGTGTTGTTCAGGGCTTCCTTCATCATGTCAGTAGCTTCCTCTCAGTTCTCACCACTGTCAGTCATGCAAGTTCCGGGTGGAGACTCAGGACTACCAAGGCACTCAGACATAGAAGGACTCTTCATTGCTGTTTCTGTAACAATTTTGTTTACCAGTCAGGGTTGTTAGCCCTGAGCTGAACCCCTGAACATGGAAGGCTGGTGGACCACTCTTAGTCTGCCTTCTACCTTTTGGTCCTACCAAGAACTAA
Source organism: Mobula hypostoma (assembly GCF_963921235.1). Lineage (NCBI taxonomy): Eukaryota > Metazoa > Chordata > Chondrichthyes > Myliobatiformes > Myliobatidae > Mobula > Mobula hypostoma. Next base: position 197,150,219 of record NC_086098.1, read on the forward strand.
AGCATAAAGCCTTGACTCCAGCCAAAATAGCTCTCCAGGTCATTGAGACATGCAAGCCTCCAAACCATGACAAGGTTGTGGTCCTCTTGCAGGATGAAGCACATACACAAGTCTGTATGCTAAAGCTTTTTTTTTGTCTTCACACAGCTTTCTACAACTGGATATATTTGTAATAAGATTTTGTTTGTCCCAATATTAGTTTTTTAAAAATATATTACAGCTCTTCCTCCGTTCGAATCATTGCTTCTGACTAAAGTGTGCTGGTCATGCAAAGAAATTCCCAGCAGCAGCAGCATACCTGAAACTACTTTCTCAGGACAGCCAGGCATATTGGATCCCTCTGAGCACTTCACCAGTGAAACACTGTAGGAAGATATCAATCTTCCTCCAACTGACCCTTCGGCATTGGCACCATCCACATTCAGGCTTTCATATGTGGAAGAGCACCTTTTTTGCAATGATTTTACCAATCAGTTCTGCATTAGTCCACACCAAGAAACAGAAAGATGAACCACCAGATGTACCCACACTTCAAGGAAAGTAACAGACAAACATGTTATTTTCCTCTCTTCTTTTTTTTTGCTAATATATTTAAACCAGCTTGAAGTCGAGCCCACTAGAGAAAAGGCAATTAAGGCAGTTCTGGATTTGCTGTTGTACAATGAAACAGATTTGATTAGGGAGCTTAAGGCAAAGTAACTCTTAGGAGATAATGATCATAATATGATAGAATTCACTGCATTATGAGACTGAGAAGCTAAATATGGCTGCATTAATATTACAGTTATCTACAGAGGCATGAGGGAGGAGCTGGCTAAAGTTGATTGGAAGGGGACCCTAACAGGGATGACAATAGAACTGCAACAGCAGGAGTTTCTGGGAGTAATCGGAAAGTGCGGGATAATTTCATCCTAAAGAAGAAACAGAATTCTAAGGGGTGGGTGAGATACCTGTAGCAGGCAATGGAAGTCAAACACAGTGTAAAAGCAAAAGAGAGGGCATACTTTTTTTTAATATTATGTAGTTCCTATTACTAAGAGAAGGTGCTTGAAAACTCAAAGGTCTGAAGGTGGTAAGTCACCTGGACCAGATATACTACATATTAAGAGTTTTGAAAGAGGGAGTTGAAGAGATTGTGGAGACATTAGTAGTGATCTTTCAGGAATCGCTAGAGTGAGGTATGTTTCCAGAGGACTGGAAAATTACAAAAGTCTCTCTACTTCTTAAGAAGAGGGGGAGGCAAAAGACAGGAAATATAGACTGGTTAGCTAGACAAAAGTGGTTGGTAAAATTTTAGAGTCTAGTATTAATGATGAGGTTTTGGGGTACTTGGAAATGCATGATAAAATACAGTGATCATTGTTTCCTTAAGGGGAGATCTTGCCTGGCAAATCTGTTGGAATTGAAGAAGTAGCAAGCAGAGTAGACAAAGAAAAGTCAGTAGATTTTGTTTGCTTGGATTTTTCGAAGACTTTTGACAAGATACCACACTTGAGTCTGCTAAACAAGATAAGAGCCCCTGGTATTACAGGAAAGGTACAAGCCTCGATAAAAGATTAATTGGCAGGAGGCAAACAGTGGGAATAAAAGGGGCCTTTCTGGTTGGATGGAGGGGACTAGTGGGACCTGTATTGAGTCCACTACTTTTCATCCTACTTATTAATGACCTAGATAATGAAATCAATGGCTTTGTGACTAAGCTTCTAGATGATACAAACATAGGTGGAGGGGCATGTAGTGTTGAGGAAGCAGAGACTCTGCAGAAGGACTTAGATGATTGGACTTAGAATGGGCAAAGATGTGGCAGGTGGAATATAGCAGAAGGAAATTCATAGTCATGCACTTTGGTAGAAGAAATAAAGGTGTAGATTATCTTCTAAATGGGGAGAGAATTCAGAAATTGGAGATGCAATGGGATTTGGGAGTAATAGTGCAAAATTCCCTGAAGGTTAACTTGCAGGTTGAATCAGTGATAAGGAAGGCAAATGCAATGTTAGCATCCATTTTGAGAGGACCAGAATATAGAGGATTTGTAAGGCATTGGTCATGCTACAGCTGGAGTATTGTGAGTAGTTGTGGGCTCCCTATATAAAGAAGGATGTGCTGGCATGGGAGATGGTTCAAAGGAGGTAAATGAGAATGATCCACAGATGACAGACAAAGGAGAATCGGTTAACATTGTGTACTTGGATTTTCAGAAGGCTTTTGCCAAGGTGTCACACATGAGGCTGCTTCACAAGCTATGAGCCCATGGAATTACAGGAGAGATTCTAGCATGGATAAAGCAGTGGCTGATTGGCAGGAGGCAAAAGGTGGGAATAAAGGGAGCCTTTTCTGGTTGGCTACTGGTGATTTGTGCTGCTCCACAGGGGTGTGTGTTGAGACCGATTCTTTTTACATTATACAGTATGTCAATGATTTGGATGATGGAAATGATGACTTTGTTGCAAGGCTTGCAGACGATATGAAAATAGATGGAGGGGCAGGTGCTTTTGAAGAAGTAGAGAGGCTACAGAAGGACTTAGAATGAGGAATGACCTCATTGAAACCTATCGGACGGTGAAAGGCCTTGATAGAGTTGATGCGGAGAGGATATTTTCTATAGTAGCAGAGTCTAAAGCCTGGTTTATTCTTCTGCATCAACGCATCGCCGTAAGGTCTGCGTCGCCACAAACCCTACGCAAAGCCGACGCGGAACCCTACGCAAGTGCCTGCGTTGCTGTGACGCGCACCTCTCCCAAAATGTAACCGCGCATCGCGGCATTGCAGACCGCAACAACTATGATTGGTCAACTTGGTAGCATCGCATTTCATCCTACACTGCAATAGCTTCCCATTGGGCAACTGAAGGGCAGGGAAGGAACTCTGGCTGCAATGCATTCCATAAAGCTTTACAGACCTCCAAAATTATGGAGGACAGATTTCGCACGAAAAAAGATGCTCGCGTCTTGTTTACCCTGAGACTACCATAACCATGAAGCCTTGCACGGGCAGGTGAGTACACATGCGTGATGTGCGCGAATTGCCGAGTGATGCAGACACACCAATGCACAAGTATAAATGCTCACAACGCGTGTAGGCCACTTGCGTAGGTTACGGCGTCCAGTTAACGCAGAAGTACAAACCAGGTTTAAGACCAGAGGACACAGTGTCAGAATAGAGAGGCATCCTTTTAGCATGGAAATGAGGAGGAATTTCTTTAGCCAGAGAGTGTGAATTCTTTGGAATTCTTTGCCACAGGCAGCTATGGAGGTAAAGTCTTTATGTATTTTTAAGGCAGAGGTTGAAAGATTCTTGATTGTCCAGGGTGTGAGGGGATACAGGGAGAAGGCAGGAAACTGGGGTTGAGAGGAAAATAGGATCAGCCATGATGAAATGGTGGAGCAGACTTGATGGCCCTAATTTTGCTCCTATATTTTATAGTCTAATGAAAAGGCTAACATATCAGGAGCATTAGCCTGTAGTTGCTGGAGTTCAGGATGAGGGAGGATCTTAGAGAAATCTATTGAATACACCGGACAACAAAGATTTAGTTTCCTGAATACTTTTGGGTGTATCTTATGTATTTTGGGCTGCAGATCATGAAAATCACTGTGAAAGTTCCCCCTCATATACCATTTTTTTGAAATAGCCTATATTTGTTATTTCAATTCATAATTCAAGTCAGAATAGCTGGTGCCAAGATTAAGCAAGACATTTTTGTTGGTCCACAAATCAAGCAGATCATCAATGATGGGCAATTTGATGAACTTCTAGTGGAACTGGAAAAAATCACATGGAAGGCATTCCAGGATGTCTTTGAAAAATTCCTTGGCAACTACAGAGCAGTAAACTACATGCAGCTGGTTGACGATATGCTTCAAGCATATAAAAACATGAAGTGCAACATGTCACTAAAAGATTCTTTTTCTGCATTCCCATTTAGACTTCCCTGCAAATCTTGGCTCTCTCATTGACAAACAAGGTGAAAGGTTTCACCAGGACATTGTGATCAAGGAGAAATGGTATTGGGGGAACTGGAATCCATCAATGCTGGCTGATTATTGTTGGACAGATAAGCAAGAGGCCTCAGACACTGAGTACAAATGAAAATCATCAACATTTTTAGCTTAGCTGAACTATCGCAAAGCGTCAGCACATTTATGCAATTTAATGCATTATGTTCAATAAAAGTTAATTTCTTGTTTCTCCAAACTCCTACCTGATACAAGTAGTCTGAACTTACATTTGTGTTCAGCTTCAAGTAGTCTATCATAAACAGACAAAAAAAATTTTGAGGAAGTAACACTTTTGAAAATAAAATTGTTGTCTACTGAGTTGTTGATACTGAAAGTCCTGATTAGAGTGGAAGCAGAGAGGATGTTTCAGTTCGGAGAGTCTAGGACCAGAGGGCACAGCCTCAGAATAAAAGGACATCCATTTAAAACTGAGATGAATTTCTTTAGCCAGTGGATGGTAAATCTGGAATTCATTGCCACAGAAGGCTGTGGAAGACAAGTCATTGTGTATCTTTACAGCAGAGTTCGAAAGGTTCTTCATTAGTAAGGGTGAAAAGTATTATGAGGAGAAGGCAGGAAAATGGAATTGAGAGGGAAAACAAATAAACCATGTTTAAATGGCCGCATGTCCTAATTGTGCTCCTATGTCATATGATCTTAATATGTTGTGTTTTATTATTTATGTAATGATACAACATAAGGTTGAGTTATTTAATTTGACTTATTCATGAGATGTTGAATGTTAACATGCCAGAAAGGGCAGATATAATGTACTGTTCTAGGATAGATTATCACTTGAAGGATTAACCCTAATTTCAAACAGAGAGAGAGATAAGGACTTGGTATCCAATACAGACTACATTAAGCACAATTTCATTGCTGAGATGGTAGCCTATATATGTTTTCCCTGTGCATCAATTCATTGAAAAGTTATTGTCTAATATAATATGACAATAAATGTCCATAAACAGCTACCCAGTCTGGAAAGCAAAGAAGCACCAAAAATATCATGTAAAACAATGGGCCAGCATTGCATCTATCAACTTAATGTTAGGGGCCTGCCTGGATCAAAGTGTGAACTTCTAACAAAAGATCTTAGTACACAGAAGATTAATGTTTTTAAGTAGGTTTATTGCAAACCCAGCCAATGCATGGTAAGGGTCCGTTGTTTCCACTGATGAGCCTACCAAAAATAGTCTTGTCCGTATCCCCTAGGTATGGAAGCTAAAAAAGTAATTTGAGAAGACAACTGTTGTTTCTTCATTACAATTGGCTATTTACATTGGTAATTTTAGTACTGTCATCAATGTGAAGCTGCCAGAAATTATTATAAAATAGTTAATTTTACCACAGAATTAAGATGAAGCCTCCCAAAGATCTTATAACCCACAGGAAAGAGAAGCAGAATAAACGGTGTAAAGACAGTAAGGCAGAAGGGCTGAAATGTGTGTACCTCAATGCAAGAAGCATCAGGAACAAAGGTGATGAACTGAGAGCTTGGATACATACATGGAATTATGATGTAGTGGCCATTACAGAGACTTGGCTGGCACCAGGGCAGGAATGGATTCTCAATATTCCTGGATTTCAGTGCTTTAAAAGGGATAGAGAGGGTGGAAAAAGAGGAGGAGGGGTGGCATTACTGGTCAGGGATACTATTACAGCTACAGAAAGGGTGGGTAATGTAGCAGGGTCCTCTTTTGAGTCAATATGGGTGGAAGTCAGGAACAGGAAGGGATCAGTTACTCTATTGGGGGTATCCTATAGACCCCCTGGTAGCAGCAGAGATACAGAGGAGCAGACTGGGAGGCAGATTTTGGAAAGGTGCAAAAATAACAGGGTTGTTATCATGGGTGACTTTAACTTCCCTAATATTGATTGGCACCTGATTAGTTCCAAGGGTTTAGATGGGGCAGAGTTTGTTAAGTTTGTCCAGGACGGACTCCTGTCACAGTATGTGGACAGGCCAACCAGTGGGAATGCCATACTAGATCTAGTACTAGGTAATGAACCGGGTCAGGTCACAGATCTCTCAGTGGGCGAGCATCTGGGGGACAGTGACCACCACTCCCTGGCCTTTAGCATTATCATGGAAAAGGATAGAATCAGAGAGGACAGGAAAATTTTTAATTGGGGAAAGACAAATTATGAGGCTATAAGGCTAGAACTTGCGGGTGTGAACTGGGATGATGGTTTGCAGGGAAATGTACTATGGCCATGTGGTCGATATTTAGAGATCTCTTGCGGGATGTTAGGGATAAATTTGTCCCAGTGAGGAAGATAAAGAATGGTATGGTGAAGGAACCATGGGTGACAAGTGAGGTGGAAAATCTAGTCAGGTAGAAGAAGGCAGCATACATGAGGTTTAGGAAGCAAGGATCAGATGGGTCTATTGAGGAATATAGGGAAGCAAGAAAGGAGCTTACGAAGGGGCTGAGGAGAGCAAGAAGGGGGCATGAGAAGGTCTTGGTGAGTAGGGTAAAGGAAAATCCAAAGGCATTCTTCAATTATGTGAAGAAAAAAAGGATGACAGGGGTGAAGGTAGGACCGATTAGAGATAAAGGTGGGAAGACGTGCCTGGAGGCTGTGAAAGTGAGCGAGGTCCTCAGTGAATACTTCTCTTCAGTATTCACCAATGAGAGGGAACTTGATGATGATGAGGACAATATGAGTGAGGTTGATATTCTGGAGCATGTTGATATTAAGGGAGAGGAGGTGCTGGAGTTGTTAAATTACATTAGGACAAATAAGTCCCCGGGGCCTGACGGAATACTCCCCAGGCTGCTCCACGAGGTGAGAGAAGAGATTGCTGAGCCTCTGGCTAGGATCTTTATGTCCTCGTTGTCCACGGGAATGGTACCGGAGGATTGGAGGGAGGCGAATGTTGTCCCCTTGTTCAAAAAAGGTAGTAGGGATAGTCCGGGTAATTATAGACTAGTGAGCCTTACGTCTGTGGTGGGAAAGCTGTTGGAAAAGATTCTTAGAGATAGGATCTATAGGCATTTAGAGAATCATGGTCTGATCAGGGACAGTCAGCATGGCTTTGTGAAGGGCAGATCATGTCTAACAAGCCTGATAGAGTTCTTTGAGGAGGTGACCAGGCATATAGATGAGGGTAGTGCAGTGGATGTGATCTATATGGATTTTAGTAAGGCATTTGACAAGGTTCCACACGGTAGGCTTATTCAGAAAGTTAGAAGGCATGGGATCCAGGGAAGTTAGGCCAGGTGGATTCAGAATTGGCTTGCCTGCAGAAGGCAGAGGGTGGTGGTGGAGGGAGTATATTCAGATTGGAGGATTGTGACTAGTGGTGTCCCACAAGGATCTGTTCTGGGACCTCTACTTTTCGTGATTTTTATTAACGACCTGGATGTGGGGGTAGAAGGGTGGGATGGCAAGTTTGCAGATGACACAAAGGTTGGTGGTGTTGTGGATAGTGTAGAGGATTGTCAAAGATTGCAGAGAGACATTGATAGGATGCAGAATTGGGCTGAGAAGTGGCAGATGGAGATCAACCCGGTGAAGTGTGAGGTGGTACACTTTGGAAGGACAAACTCCAAGGCAGAGTACAAAGTAAATGGCAGGATACTTGGTAGTGTGGAGGAGCAGAGGAATCTCGGGGTACACGTCCACAGCTCCCTGAAAGTTGCCTCACAGGTGGATAGGGTAGTTAAGACAGCTTATGGGGTGTTAGCTTTCATAAGTCGAGGGATAGAGTATAAGAGTCGCGATGTAATGATGCAGCTCTATAAAATTCTGGTTAGGCCACACTTGGAGTATTGTGTCCAGTTCTGGTCACCACACTATAGGAAGGATGTGGAAGCATTGGAAAGGGTACAGAGGAGATTTCCCAGGATGCTGCCTGGTTTAGAAAGTATGCATTATGATCAGAGATTAAGGGAGCTAGGGCTTTACTCTCTGGAGAAAAGGAGGATGAGAGGAGACATGATAGAGTTGTACAAGATAATAAGAGGAATAGATAGAGTGGATAGCCAGCACCTCTTCACCAGGGCACCACTGCTCAATACAAGAGGACATGGCTTTAAGGTAAGGGGTGGGTAGTTCAAGGGGGATATTAGAGGAAGGTTTTTAACTCAGAGAGTGGTTGGTGCGTGGAATGCACTGCCTGAGTCAGTGGTGGAGGCAGATACACTAGTGAAGTTTAAGAGACTACCAGACAGGTATATGGAGGAATTTAAGGTGGGGGCTTATATGGGAGGCAGGGTTTGAGGGTCGGCACAACATTGTGGGCCGAAGGGCCTGTATTGTGCTGTACTATTCTATGTTCTATGTTCTACATTCATAAATACATTGAGGAAACAATCCAGAGAATTTCATTAGCTGCTTTACTTGACTTTTTCCAACTCTAAGCTGCAGTAAGCTACCACGTGGCTAGACAACACATGTCATGCTGATCCCTGAAGAGAAAAGCATTGTTGGCAGATTTTGATGCCCAACACTTGGACAGAGCAACAGCTCTCCTGTATTCCATAGATGAAGCTAGAGTGCTATAATGGCAAGAAATCAGAGAACATCTCAATTTCTCACAGTTCAAAGGGAAATCCTTGAATCTGTTTGGACAACTTGGTGCAATTTCAAAGTTCTCAGAGCTAAATATCAGTGCAGGTGCTGTTGCAACCAACTTCTCAGCCACTGCCCAAACCTATCACCTTCTTTCCACTCCCCTACCAAGTGCAACTTGCCTGTTTTCATCACTGCATGTTCCACTAATCACGTTGGACTCCTGACCGCTGCTCCAGTTTTCCTCTTCATATTGGCCATCTCCCCTCTCCAGTCTCAGTCCTGGTAATGAAACATTGGCAATTCATTTCCAAACAGAGATGCTGCTCAACCTGCTACTTTCCTTCAGCAGCTTGTTTGTTGCTCTATATTCCAACATTGTGTTTTAGTGATTAAACTGTGCTTAGATTTTCCATGCCCCCTTGCCTTTGCTTAAGTAGTTTAAAGCACTTGATATTCTTTACAAGTCCGTATTGGTACATTCATTAAATTGGGCTGACATCATTACTTAAATTTAGCCTGTGCTGATGCCTGCCCATTCATGTTTTCTTTTTCCCAATTAAATATTAAGAGCCAAGCCAGTGATGCTCCCGGAAAAAAATTTTGACAAACTTTGATCAAGGTTTACTGCTGCCTTTGATAGTAAGGATTGGTGGGAATTAGCATTCAGATCATAGATTAACAACTTAAGAAACAACTCTCTGATTGTACAGCAGTTAACCATTAATGTTCCTATTATCTCTAGTTTTATATGTACTCCAGTATTTTTGCAGCTCCCTAAATTAATTTTAATAATGTATTGGGCCAGTGTGTTTATATTCTCATAAAAGGGCAGAATATTCTCTTTGTATTTGATGGTGAACCAGACACAATTGCTTGTAGAATGAACCTGAAGACAACCACTCATTTGATCCACTCTTCTCACTAGTAAAACACAACACTATTCAAAATGCAAATGAGGTACCAACCTAAGGTGAGTGCTAGGTTTAAAGCTGAGGTGAGAAACTGAATTTTCTTAAACTATTCAGTATGTCCTGCAGGATCTGTGGTGAGAGAAATGGAGATAACTTGTAGGTCAATTATCTTAAACCAAAGTGGGACTCATCAGCAGTTAACAGTGCTCAAACATATAATGAGTTGAGAATAAGGAGTGGTTCAGGAAAGAACAAGGGGGAATGTCTGTAGCAGGATTAAGAACAGAAATATAGGAAACCATAGGGAGGTTACTTGCAGACCTAGAGGACATGAAAATGCTGGAGAAATGTTAGATAAAATTTATGGGTGGAAAGCATGAAGTGATACATTTTGCCGAGAAAAATGAGGAAAGGTAATATGTACTAATCACACAGTCTTCATATAACCATATAACAATTACAGCACAGAAACAGGCCTTCTTGGCCCTTCTAGTCCGTGCTGAATGCTTACTCTCACCTAGTCCCACCGACCTGCACTCAGCCCAAAACCCTCCATTCCCTTCCTGTCCATATAGCTATCCAATTTAATTTTAAATGACAACATTGAACCTGCCTCAACCACTTCTGCTGGAAGCTCGTTCCACACAGCTACCACTCTCTGAGTAAAGAAGTTCCCCCTCATGTTACCCCTAAACTTTTGCCCTTTAACTCTCAACTCATGTCCTCTTGTTTGAATCTCTCCCACTCTCAATGGAAAAAGCCTATCCACGCCAACTCTATCTATCCCCCTCATAATTTTAAATACCTCTCTCAAGTCCCCCCTCAACCTTCTACGCTCCAAAGAATAAAGACCCAACTTGTTCAGCCTTTCTCTGTAACTTAGGTGATGAAACCCAGGTAACATTCTAGTAAATCTTCTCTGTACTCTCTCTATTTTGTTGACATCTTTCCTATAATTTGGTGACCAGAACTGTACACAATACTCCAAATTTGGCCTCACCAATGCCTTGTACAATTTCAACATTACATCCCAACTCCTATACTCAATGCTCTGATTTATAAAGGCCAGGATACCAAAAGTTTTCTTCACCACCCTATTCACATGAGATTCCACCTTCAGGGAACTATGCACCATTATTCCTAGATCCCTCTGTTCTACTGCATTCTTCAATGCCTTACCATTTACCATGTATGTCCTATTTTGATTAGCCCTACCAAAATGTAGCACCTCACATTTATCAGCACAAAACTCCTTCTTCCATCTTTCAGCCCACTCTTCTAACTGGCCTAAATCTCTCCGCAAGCTTTGAAAACCTACTTCATTATCCACAACTCCACCTATCTTAGTATCATCTGCATACTTACTAATCCAATTTACCACCCCGTCATCCAGATCATTAATATATATGACAAACAACATTGGACCCAGTACAGATCCCTGAGGCACACCACTAGTCACCGGCCTCCAATCTGACAAACAGTTCTCCACCACTACTCTCTGGCAACTCCCATCCAGCCACTGCTGAATCCATTTTACTACTTCAATATTAATACCTAATGATTGAACCTTCCTAACTAACCTTCCGTGTGGAACCTTTTCAAAGGCCTTACTGCAGTCCATACAGACAACATCCGCTACTTTACCCACGTCAACTTTCCTAGTAACCTCTTCAAAAAATTCAGTAAGATTTGTCAAACATGACCTTCCACGTACAAATCCATGTTGACTGCTCCTAATCAGACCCCGTCTATCCAGATAATTATATATACCATCTCTAAGAATACTTTCCAACAATTTACCCACCACTGATGTCAAACTCACAGGCCAATAATTGCTAGGTTTACTCTTAGAACCCTTTTTAAACAATGGAACAGCATGAACAATATGCCAATCCTCCGGCACCATCCCTGTTTCTAATGACATTTGAAATCTTTCTGTCAGAGCCCCTGCTATTTCCACACTAACTTCCCTCAAGGTCCTAGGGAATATCCTGTCAGGACCCAGAGATCCTTCTCCTTAGTGAATACCGAAGAAAAGAAATTGTTCGAATCTTCCCCATCTCTTTTGGCTCCGCACATAGCCTTCCACTCTGCTTCTCTAAGGGACCAATTTTATCCATCACTATCCTTTTGCTATGAATATAACTATAGAAACGCTTTGGATTTATTTTCACCTTACTTGCCAAAGCAACCTCATATCGGTACAAACAGGACGGTCTGCACCTGGGCTGGACTGGAACCAATGTCCTAGGGGGAGTGTTTGCTAATGTTGTTCAGGAGGATTTAAACTAATGTGGCAGGGGGATGGGAACAAGTGCAGAGAGACGGAGGGGTGTAAAATGAGGGTAGAAGCAAAAAGTAGTAAGGTGAAAAGTAAAAGTGGCAGGCTGGCAAATCCAGGGAAAAAATCAAAAAGGGCCACTTTTCAACATAATTGTATAAGGGCTAAGAGTGTTGTAAAAGCAAGCCTGAAGGCTTTGTGTGTCAATGCAAGGAGCATTCGTAACAAGGTGGATGAATTGAATGTGCAGATAGTTATTAATGAATATGATATAGTTGGGATCACAGAGACATGGCTCCAGGGTGACCAAGGATGGGAGCTCAACATTCAGGGATATTCAATATTCAGGAGGGATAGACATGAAAGAAAAGGAGGTGGAGTGGCATTGCTGGTTAGAGAGGAGATTAACGCAATAGAAAGGAAGGACATTAGCCGGGAGGATGTGGAATCGATATGGGTAGAGCTGCATAACACTAAGGGGCAGAAAGCGCTGGTGGGAGTTGTGTACAGGCCACCTAACAGTAGTAATGAGGTTGGGGATGGCATTAAACAGGAAATTAGAAATGCGTGCAATAAAGGAACAGCAGTTATAATGCGTGACTTCAATCTACATATAGATTGGGTGAACCAAATTGGTAAGGGTGCTGGGGAAGAGGATTTCTTGGAATGTATGCCGGATAGTTTTCTGAACCAACATGTTGAGGAACTAACTAGGGAGCTGGCCATTCTGGACTGGGTATTGAGCAATGAGGAAGGGTTAGTTAGCAATCTTGTCATGAGAGGCCCCTTGGGTAAGAGTAACCATAATATGGTGGAATTCTTCATTAAGATGGAGAGTGATATAGTTAATTCAGAAACAAAGGTTCTGAACTTAAAGAAGGGTAACTTTGAAGGTATGAGACGTGAATTAGCAAGACAGACTGGCAAATGACACTTAAAGGATTGACGGTGGATATGCAATGGCAAGCATTTAAAGATCGCATGGATGAACGACAACAATTGTTCATCCCAGTTTGGCAAAAGAATAAACCAGGGAAGGTAGTGCACCCGTGGCTGACAAGGGAAATTGGGGATAGTATCAATTCCAAAGAAGAAACATACAAGTTAGCCAGAAAAAGCGGCACACCTGAGGACTGGGAGAAATTAAGAGTCCAGCACAGGAGGACAAAGGGCTTAATTAGGAAAGGGAAAAAAGATTATGAGAGAAAGCTGGCAGGGAACATAAAAACTGACAGTAAAAGCTTTTATAGATATGTGAAAAGAAAAAGATTGGTTAAGACAAACGTAGGTCCCTTACAGTCAGAAACCGGTGAATTGATCATGGGGAACAAGGACATGGCAGACCAATTGAATAACTACTTTCGTTCTGTCTTCACTTAGGAGGACATAAATAATCTTCTGGAAATAGTAGGGGATCGAGGGTCTAGTGAGATGGAGGAACTGAGGGAAATACATGTTAGTAGGCAAGTGGGTGTTAGGTAAATTGAAGGGATTGAAGGCAGATAAACCCCCAGGGCCAGATGGTCTGCACCCCAGAGTGCTTAAGGAAGTAGCCCAAGAAATAGTGGATGCATTAGTGATAATTTTTCAAAACTCTTTAGATTCTGGATTAGTTCCTGAGGATTGGAGGGTGGCTAATGTAACCCCGCTTTTTAAAAAAGGAGGGAGAGAGAAACCGGGGAATTATAGACCGGTAAGCCCGACATCGGTGGTGGGCAACATGCTAGAGTCAGTTATCAAAGATGTGATAACAGCACATTTGGAAAGCAGTGAAATCATTGGACAAAGTCAGCACAGATTTGTGAAAGGAAAATCATGTCTGACGAATCTCATAGAATTTTTTGAGGATGTAACTAGTAGAGTGGATAGGGGAGAACCAGTTGATGTGGTATATTTGAATTTTCGAAAGGCTTTTGACAAGGTCCCACACAGGAGATTAGTGTGCAAACTTAAAGCACACGGTATTGGGGGTATGGTATTGATATGGATAGAGAACTGGTTGGCAGACAGGAAGCAAAGAGTGGGAATAAACAGGACCTTTTCAGAATGGCAGGCAGTGACTAGTGGGGTACTGCAAGGCTCAGTGCTGGAACCCCAGTTGTTTACAATATATATTAATGACCTAGACGAGGGAATTAAATGCAGCATCTCCAAGTTTGCGGATGACACGAAGCTGGGCGGCAGTGTTAGCTGTGAGGAGGATGCTAAGAGGATGCAGGGTGACTTGGATAGATTGGGTGAGTAGGCAAATTCATGGCAGATACAGCTTAATGTGGATAAATGTGAGGTTATCCACTTTGGTGGCAAGAACAGGAAAGCAGATTATTATCTGAATGGTGGCCGATTAGGAAAAGGGGAGGTGCAATGAAACCTGGGTGTCATTGTACACCAGTCATTGAAAGTAGGCATGCAGGTACAGCAGGCGGTGAAAAAGGCAAATGGTATGCTGGCATTCATAGCAGGAGGATTCGAGTACCAGAGCAGGGAGGTACTACTGCAGTTGTACAAGGCCTTGGTGAGACCACACCTAGAGTATTGTGTGCAGTTTTGGTCCCCTAATCTGAGGAGAAACATCCTTGCCATAGAGGGAGTACAAAGAAGGTTCACCAGATTGATTCCTGGGATGGCAGGACTTTCATATGATGGAAGACTGGATCGACTAGGCTTATACTCTCTGCAATTTAGAAGATTGAGGGGGATCTGATTGAAACGTATAAAATTCTAAAGGGATTGGACAGATTAGATGCAGAAAGATTGTTCCTGATGTTGGGGAACTCCAGAACGAGGGGTCACAGTTTGAGGATAAAGGGGAAGCCTTTTAGGAGTGAGATGAGGAAAAACTTCTTCACACAGAGAGTGGTGAATCTGTGGAATTCTCTGCCACAGGAAACAGTTGAGACCAGTTCAGTGGCTATACTTAAGAGGGAGTTAGATAAGGCCTTGTGGCTAAAGGGGTCAAGGGATATGGAGAGAAGGCAGGTATAGGGTTCTGAGTTGGATGATCAGCCACGATCGTACTGAATGGTGGTGCAGGCTCGAAGGGCCGAATGGCCTACTCCTGCACCTATTTTCTATGTTTCTATGTTTCTATCTTCTTTTAGCTTTTCTTATTTCTTTCTTAAGATTCTTTTTACATGCTTTATATTCCTCGAGCACCTCATTTACTCCATGCTGCCTATATTTATTGTAGATATCTCTCTTTTTCCGAACCACGTTTCCAATATCCCTTGAAAACCATGGCTCTGTCAAACTTTTAACCTTTCCTTTCAACCTAACAGGAACATAAGGATTCTGTACCCTCAAAATTTCACCTTTAAATGACCTCCATTTCTCTATTACATCCTTTGCATAAAACAAGTTGTCCCAATCCACTCCTTCTAAATCTTTTTGCATCACCTTAACGTTAGCCTTTCTCCAATCAAAAATCTTCAAAAGAGATAATAAATTTATATAAAACTTTCAAGGTAGCAGGACAATATGGGGTGATTAAAATGGATCTTTGGTTTTATTGATAGGAGCAAACAGCACAGAAGTAATGATGTCCTGCTCACCCTTTGATAAAGCCCATCCTTAACTTTATGTTCAGTTCAAGTTACCACACGTTGGAAAGAATTTCATAGCCTTAGCAAGGTTCAGGAAAGAAATTACATGAAAGGTTGAGTTGAGGAAAACAAGCTATGTACATCTTGGAAAGAATAGGATTAAGATGAGATGCTATAATGGTATTTAAGCTTTTTGCTTTTAAATGTTGTTCTGTAAATCTGAATCTTAGAGCGTAAGCATCTTGAGCATATGTATTCCCAAGTCCGTTACTTAAAACAGTATGTTTTCTTTTGACATAAAGGTATAAGGTAGTTATTACTGCAATATTAATATACTGAATTTCTAAATTAGTTCTAAAGGTCTGACTTATTTTTGCCTTTTGTACTTCTGCGTTTCTTTATTTTCTTTGGTATTATTTCCTTGTTTTCATGTGGCTTTACTGACTTTCTGGAATCCATATTGATTAATACTTAAATATCCAAAATCTAGGTTTAAATGCTATTCTAATTAAACCTTTCCATCAAAAATCAAACTCTCTTTGCTATCACCTGCCAATAAATTCTGTTTTAAATCAACATGATGATCAATTGGTCTTGTTTTTGACTTCACTCACCTACTTTTTTTTAAACCTTGGTGGTGACCTCCATTTTACATCATGAGTCTCCACTGAACTTTCCAAGAACAAAACAATTACTAACCAGTGAGTGATTTCTTCACATCTTTTATAGCTAATCCCAAGAACAGAAAATTATGAGCTGGATAAGGTATTGACATCTTAGGCAGAGGGACATTGCTTTGTAAAAGTTCCAAAATAGGCAAAATGTAAAAGCTGTATCAATTTAATGTGCAAATATTATGGACAAAATATGTATTTATTTTAATAGGCTCTATATTTTACTTTTAAATATCAGAAGATTATTCTTGTAAATATAATGTCTGCTAATGCAGGATATGATTTTTCCATTTACAGAAATATCATCAAATGTTAAAAAGTAGAAAAGAGCCTAAAATGAACTATAAAATTTGTGATATGTGACACAAAACTTCTCTAGTGAGCAGGTGTGATATTACTTTAACACATTTTACAAAAAAAAGATTAAATTGTCAAGCTTCTAATAGTTAGGTTCTGATTTTCCTGATTTATTATCTGAATAATAAACTGAGTATTCATTTTTTTAAAAAAAATTATTAGCCTACAAGCACCCACTGTATTTGATTTTGCATTTAGTATCTCTAGTGTAAGGTCTTTGTAAGATTCAGGTATATAATGGGGCTTACGGATAAAGACAGCATGCTCTTTTCGCAGACCGTATGATTTGCTGTCAATTAATACTGAATTTCTAATCTGTTCCAACATTGCATAAAACTGTGTTCCAACATTGTTAACTCAAAACATTCATCTTTTTGGGGCTAGGCCTAAAGTCATGATTGCATTTAACAGGCAGTGTGACAAGTGAGAAGCTGGTTGTAGTGTGTCCTGACTTGATAACTGACAATAGTTTCATTCACTCTGATTGATGATAAGCATCAGTCATGTGAAATAAATAATTTCCCAAAGGTCTTCATGTTATATTCTGTTTATACCATGCATTAAAAGTTAATGTAGTAAATAATTAGGTAAAGTTAATTAGGTAAATATGGGTTGACTGACTCACTGTATTCCTTTGTGATTTAATAAGTGCCTTTGGAGGGAGTCCCAATGCCAATTAGGCTTTTGTTGTCCTTCAGTGTTTCTAATGTACTGCTGAACTTATGCAGGCCAGGTTCAAATTGAATCCCCATGTGTGTTGAAATAGCCACTGCAATTTTACTTGTGGTTGGAAGTTGGTCTGACTTATCTTGGAAATGGGGAAAGACAAAAGACAAAAAAAATCAATCATAATCTAAGAAGCAAATTAGTGACCTTTAAATAATCTTATGAAAGCTGTTGGATGAAGGAATTGTTTGATATCTTATATTATCTATTAGCCTGCCTCTACTCACAATGCAGACTTGTATAAGAAGAATCTTCACATCAAAGAGATACAGAAGCCTGTAGAACCACATTTCAGGAAGAGACATTTTGACCAGCATGTACCACCACCTTTAGGAGACCAGAGGAGAAAGTTAGTGTAAAGAAGATTACCATGTAAAGGTAGTTCTATTTTATTATTTTAAAACATAAAGAAACTGAAAGTATTTACTGGAAGTGACTAAATATAATATATACAATTACTGATAAAAACCAGTCACATTTTCTAATGATTTCAAAATTCAGCTGGTAACTTCGCAGTTTTTAAACTCCTAGAACTCTGGCAGTGGGGGATGACCATTCTGTCCATTGTATCTGTGCAGAATGCTATTAAAAGAATCCTTATACAGTAATCCCATTCGCCAGGGCTCTCTCGCCTTAGCCTTGCTAAGCACTCTGTCTAAATGACCTATGCAGTTCCTCATTGAAGCGCTTGATTATGTTTCCACCAGTTTTAGAGGTCATGAATTTCAGATCATAACCTAAATATTTCCTGCATTTTGGTGAGTACAAATTAGTGATTGTGGGCATTCACTGTAACTTCCCTGCTGTTGTACTATATGGCTCTGTTAATAATTCCCAGAATAATATATACTTTGCTAATCTTTCCACATCATGACAGCCACTTTCAAGGACTTTCCATAAGTCTCTCCATTTCTGCATATCCCTAAGGACTATCTTAAATCCTATTTTTTCTCCTTGACCTTAATGACTAGAGTTTAACACTTTGACCACGTTGTATTAAAATGGGCTGCTTTTTTCATTCTAATTGTGTTCTTGTTTTATAAAAAGTATTTATCTTTTTCTTACAAATGCCGCTTACATGATGCTTTATCCCTGTGATGCTGCTGCAAATAAGTATTTCATTGCACCTGTGCACACATGTAATACATGTGCATATGACAATCATCTTGACTTTGACTTTGTTCTGTCTCTCAATTTATAAATACTTCTCTATGATAACTTTCATCTTTGTCATTTGTAAGCTTCTTTGGACAGTCTATATATGTCTTCCTAAATTTGTGCCACTGCAGATTTAGAAATGTTACTAGCATTTGCACACCCATGTTATTAACATATATCAATAGAAAATGAACCCAGTATTCACTAGACAGGTACACCACTCCCTACCATCTTCCAATCTGAAAAAGAAGCATTTACTATTACTCCCTGCCTTCTGCCTTTTTAAATAGATCTATCCATATGTGGCCCTGTAAATCAATTCTGCTGGCTGGGGTTTTGTATGGGATAATAGTTAAGTACCTTCTGAAAGTCTGTATAGCTGACATGTACTGCATTTCATTTATCAACACTCTTCATTAAATCATCAAACATTTGCTAAAAAATTAAATCCGAAAAAGTCATCTAATTCAATATATTCCCTTTCCATGTAACACTTTTATGTAACCCTATGGAATAATGCAGCTGTACCAAGAAAAGTGCTGGAAATGTGGAAGTTCTAATATAGGTCCAGAACCTAATTGTCACCCTGCCTTCAAAAAGAACTAAACTAAGATGTGAGAGATTCTGTCCAGGAGTTGGTCTCATTCAGTCAGAATTCCACACACATTGCAATATAACTTCAAACTACTTCAGAGCTATGGTATCAGTCAATATCTACAAGTTTTCCTGCCTACATCCTTCACTTAATTCACACTACTTTGAGACCATATCACTATTTTGATCAAGAATGATGATGTTAGAATGTGGTTGTGCTGTAGTTAATTTCATTCCTTTATACAGATTTTGGTTGAGAAAATATTCTATTCATCTGCTATTCATATTCTATTCATATGGTGCCAATAAGAAACTTCAAATCTAAATGGAAACATATCTATATTGCAAGACATTAGTTTTAAACTTTAGATCTTTCAGTAAGTAATTTGCATTTTAAAACATCACTTAACTGTCATTCCACATACATATTTAAGACTTTATCAGAAATATACAATGATTTAAAGAGAGCTGGAAAATGAGTTGTTTCCTACTGGTTTTATACAGCAACAAATAGCATTCAACTTATACGTTGGAGATAAATTAATCTGCAATAGACTCTATGTGCACTATTGTACTATGTATAAGTACTTTTTTAAATTGAAACATGTCAACTTACACACTTCCCTCATGTGTATAACATTTGTATAACATTCAAATTATACTTTCAATAAAAATCCTATCCCCAGACTTCCCAAATGTAGCATAAAAGGAAATAAATGCAAAATATAAACAGTTTTACATACAGATGCAGATATTATATAAATAAAGAAACATTTTTCAGAAATAAAAGTCATGCTCACCAAACTTGAAAGAGTCTTGTAGTCAGAAAATGATGGATGAATTTCAGTGTATGTTGTGTTCACGAACATCCAGAAACATCTTGAACGAAGCCCCAGACAAAAAAAAAGTAAAGCCTGTGTAAAAATCAGTTGAAGAAAATGAGAAAATGGCTAGAAAAGGGTGAGAAGTGGAAAAGTGCATGTGTTGACTCTATGGAATTGAGTACCAGTACCAGTCTGTGGAAGGCATGGGGTAAAGTAGTTCCTAATTAGCAGGTGATACTAAAGTATAATGTATAATATTAATTCCAAAGGCCAAATGAATCTATACATGCAAGATGACTGTATTGTGGAAAGGTTAAAAAGTAGAGTTAAATATCAGCAGATGTGAAATGGGATCTTTTGGTTAAATGCAGTAATATTTTGAAAGAGAAATTTCCATGGTGCAATTCAAAGATTTACACTTGCACGATGCTTAGGAAACCTGGTCTCCAAATAGGTGAGGCACTGAAAGTGAAAATAGCAATATAATGGAATTTGTGGCTGCATGTATGGAATTTTACCGTTTGGTGCAATGGACTTTAGAATCAAACGTCAGAGCACTAAATAAAATAGGATACTGTTCAATATTATAGAATGCAAGGTACTCCAGTGTAATATGTAAGGTTGAATGCGCGTTTTAAGATCCCACATATTAGAATATATTATCAATAAACACGAATTGTAACAGTTTCCGTGGAAGAGAAACTAATGAAGGCATGGGCTAGGAAAGGGACAATCAGAGAATATCCAATAAAATATACATAAGTAAAATTCTTCATTAAGTATTAAAAAAATTATACCAAATGGTGCAAAGAAATATGAGACCACGTCTTATAAGGGGACGTGCCTATCATGTGAAAGCTTTGCAGTCAAATAAACGCCAAAATGGACTGGATACAGCCAATGGTGCATTTCCGTTTTATAATGTCCACGAAATTCTAAGAATGAGAATGGTCGATCACACGTTTTAACCAAGTCGGCAGTGTGGAATGAGTGTTCTGCAGAGTGATGTAGGAAGCTATTAAGTAAACAACATGAATCTGAGCGAATTGCTGCAGCGTTGGTACCAAAAAAAACCCCTCTCCATTTTGTTCCGCCCCCATCACCCCAATGGCTTTACTACTATCACCTCTCGTCCAAATGTACTTTCTGCTCAGAACAGAGTTAAAAGCGATTTCTATATAAAATAACGGTATATTAATTATTTGTCTATAGAACTGGGTCTACATATCTAACAATGTATTGCTTTGAGAAGCATTAGGGCGGGGGCGGTGGGGTTTATTGCATTCGAAACCACGATTGGATTTACAAAATGAGCTGTCATTATTTCGAAGATTCGTGAAAATAGAGAAATAAATATAAGTATAAAATATTACCTGAATGGTGAATAGAAGAAGGTAAGCAAGTTAAAAGATAATTCCAGACCTTTAAGACTAAAACAGGCAGAAAGCAATAAAGCTGCGGCAACAGTAAACAGCAGGAAGGATGTAGAAATTCGACATTTCTGTCATTTCGCTGTGCGCAGTCACATGGTACGGATTGATCAGTCAGAGGGTTTAACAGCAGGATTCTTTAAGGTTTGATAGCCTTAAAATAGAGAAACGACACATTTTAATCAAAAAGTAAGGCAAGAATCTCATTGCACTCCTTGTCCGATTTCACAGCGTGACCCCCAACGTGCTGAGTTTAAATGTGGAGCACCATCAAATCGCTTTATGGTCAGAATATTGCGAGAACCCAGCGGAAGTGCTTTGGTCGCGATAATAACTGCAGCATTCCGACCTTTAGAAGTACACTGATATACAGTATATTGATGTAGGCAACAAAGACGCAAAGATATAATATCGGAAGTAAATGGAAGTTACGGTCATTCGGCTGGCAAGCGTTATGTCCGTGTTCGGACGTATATTTTGTTTATAATCTGTGGATGTTGGATGTTAGAGACATTCCATGTAACATTATTTTGTTTTAACCAGTTGTTAAATCCCGTCAGGAAATTGTTACAGTGCAAGTTGATAATTGATAATTTGATGGTGGCCGTACTAGATTTTGAACAATATTTCAGACAATTCTATGTAAAATTGAAAAGCAGGGTATGTTTTGTGGCTCCGCATGAGCATAATCTGAAAGAAGCTACACAAGTATCAATAATATGTCACCGCAGCAACGCTCCATAGCCATCAATTTCCTCAATTATTCTTGAGATGATTCTATGAAATCTTGAACCTGTGCATACACTGAATATATTTAAAATCAATGTAAAGTTTGAGCGAAAGATAAATGAAGAAAATTGTTAAAAGTGTTTGATTAAAGCTAACTGTGCCCTCTCAAACACGTAGTTCTAGGGTTTTTCAGCTGTCAATTCAGAAGGTAGACAGCATTGTTCGAAATCCCTATCTGTTTGTCATCTCAGTCCATTATGAGAGTCACCAGAGTATAATATATATTTTATATATAAACTTGACAACCATTATCCAATACTAGTGTTTTTCAAAACATCTTGAACTACCGGAAACAGGAGCTTTCACGGTTTTCTATCTATCGCCTTGGCAGTGTTTGAGTATCAGTAGTAAACAGTGGTTTGGGGAGTAAAAAATATCTTTTAAATCGGCAAGCTGAGCTTGAATTTTATCTTTTTTATTTAAATTTTCTCAAGGTTTCTCAGAGGCCTCATCCGTTGAAAAGGTTTACTAGATGTCAAATCTGGGTCATCTATCAGCCCACCATTAGCCCACACGTCGCATCTATAAGCACACATACAATCAAACCCAAATCAACAGTATTATTATTCATCAACTGATTTTACCCTTAGGGCTGGATATAAAATGAATTCTTTATTTTCATAGAAGCTAAGCTACAAATTTAGTTCTACTGAAGATGAGAAATATTTGATGTGAAGGATTAAACAAAATAAACAAACCTATATATAAAAGGCGAACGTTATTTCGAATAATTTTTTAAAAAAGGTAACGTTCGAATAGATAATAGATAATAGATATTAGTAGGTTTATAGATTGGAAATCCATTAAGCTACAATGTACATTAAAGTAATTTATAAAACAAAAACATAACAGTAAATTAGTGTTTGTGATGAAAACTTTTGATCTAAATTGGGAGCCCCTTGATCTTTATCCTATTCTCTTCAACCACTGACCGTCCTGTTGTGTATTTCCAGCATTTACGCATTTCAGAATACTGTGATGTTTTATCCCATTAAAACCTATTAATATACCTAGTAGTTTATTTTATATAAATGTCGCTGTCAATTTAACAACGGCATTCGCATATTACGGCAGACTAGTTAGGACCGGATGTTTCCCTTTGCTTTTCGAGAAAGATTTTAATAATTTCTTGGCATAACACACACTGCAGGAGGGAGGGCATTGAGGGTTGCTGAGATATTTTTGATTAAGGGTTACAGATAATCCATTCCTATTTAAGAATTCGACGGTGCTTTTCAAAAGTAAATTTCGAATTAACTGACGCTACATTGGTACTGCAAAATAATGGGTTGGGCTTCAATGAACGTTTTCCTTATCTACACCGGTGCTTACCCTTGTCCTACTTCAGTTCTTGTCCTGCGTATCTGCGATTTTCATCGTTTCACCATTGGCCTCCATGTTTTCAGCTGGCAAGACTCTGAAACTCCCTCCCAAAGTATTTCCAGTATTTCGACTCTCTTTTCGGATTTTCTTAAATTTCACCCTGTTGAAGTATCTGCACTATTTTTCAGATGGCTAAAATTCTTGCGAGTTGCGCATGGACGCTGGGTTATTAAAGGCACTAAATAAAGGAAAGTTGTTGTAAACAACCAGGGCCTGAACCGTGCTAACCGTAAAACTTCACCATTAAGTTCGAAATGACCCAGGTGGACGAAGTGTGGCGCCGGATCAACTATCCCACTGTAAGCTTTATACTGTAAAATGACATTTTAAAAATCGGCGAATATGACCCATTACTGAGAAATACAGGCTCAATTTCCAGTATAATAACGGCGGAAACTTAAATACCATTAACGTAACTTGAACTCTTATGGATTACTGAAGGTGTCTTTTTCACTCAGAGGAAGATTGACGCCACTGTTAGCTGTGGAGCTAAAATGCACCGGAATGCATCTAATTGATCTGCTTCAGAATGATCAATCATTTTGAATATTTATCTGAATTTGAACTATATCTTACAAGTTTGTATTTTTTAGAATTGTGTTTTTAATCCTACTCTTCTGATGTCCATTTATGAACCTATCATGAAAACAGAAGTGTATATAAAATCCGTGAACCTGAGTCCATAAAAGATGGATTTGGAAAATGGAACGACTGAATACGTTACAATAACAGTATTGCGCTCTGCTCTTGCAACGTTTTACCTGGCTAACAAAACTAGTCATGGTCATGATTATTGTCGCCATTTCATTTCAGAAATCCAGTCCCCCCCTTTTTTTTTCCTGCTTAATCATCTTAAAGATCCAAGATTTACCGCAACATGCCCCTATTTAGTAATCTACCTGAAGTAATCGTCTCGGAAACGTTGTATCAGCGCTGAACATCCAACCGCCAAATTAAAATATTGTCGACTCAACCCTAATCCAGGATTTGGATGCTTAATCTAATATGACATTCCGGTGCAAGGCTGGTGCAGTGCTGCACTGTTGGAGATGCTGTCACTGGGATGAAACATTAAACCAAGGCGCCATTAATATGTAAAGTTGCTCAGAAGAATGCTAGATTGTAAACTCAGAAAAGCAGAAATGTCTTGGTTAAGGCTAATTAACCTCTCCTAAAACAAAAACAAATCAATCTGCACCTTTCAGTCGATTCTGAGATGTTTTCAGGATTGCCAGCTTTACACATTGAATGCGACACTTACAGCTGCGGAAAAAAATATACAAGGACGTATTTTATGGAATTCTGGGTTGTCTAGAGACTATTTGAAGCTGAACTTGTTTCGTTTATACCAGCATATATTTGCATTATTTAGGAGACTGTATGTTTTAAATTGTAAATATCATTAGCAAAAAAAAAGCATAAAATCTCGGTTCCAATGGTTGGACTTTCCAGGCTCGTTATGTTGGGGTGCAAGCTTGAAGGGGGCGCTCTGTTGACACCCGGCACTGCAGTCAGACTGCACGCCAATTCTCTACCGCATTATCCTAGTTCGTGCAGTGGGGACAGCAGCGCATTCTCGAAAAGCCGCATGCAGTCTCTTCCAGATAAAATTGACAGAGATTTTGCGACAAATTCTGTTTAGGTATATCGTATAATTACGATAAAGAAGCCTCCTTCGAAGGAACCGTTTTGTTAATAGCATAGACCATAAAAGAAAACAGCCATTTATTTCCACCAATAGCCAATAATCACGTGGTTAATTGATTATATTGGCATACTTTGGTTTTATTAACCAATAGAAAGAGGGAAAGATCACGAACATCCAAGATTTGACAAATGAAGCTGTAAGAATAAAAATCATGCCAAAATGTCATATTCTTAATCTTTGAGGGGATCTAATACTATTTCTCGGTTTCTTATTTTCTTTTTTGCATTGGTCCAGTATCCAAGACCATTCAATTCGCACTCTTGTGCGTCCTGTTCGTTGATGTCCTCCATCTGCACACATACAAAACACAATTTACATTCTATTAGATGTGTATCCCGCAACAATTGTACATTTTACAACGCGATGCTACAATTTCGCACCATTTCCAGGCGTGTCTCACACAGAAAGAACCCTGTTCTTTCGAGCCCTTTCATACTTACCGAAGTGGTACGCAGTACTGCACACAGATTCTAAACACTTGAGAACACTTTGAATCACTGGAAATGCTTTTCACTAAACGAAGATACAACACGGAAACGGCCCCAATCAAAACAATATGATTTTGAATTAATTCCCATCGCTCTCGTGTTTAAAACCAACCGAATGATTTGGTGGCGATCTCACCTATAATGATGTGAATCATGTGGCAATTATATATCACTGGATTGATTTGTTAAAATTAGTGAATATGTGTTATATTGCTTTGTACGAATAGATAGTGTTAAACCTTGTTTCAGTAACTCGGTTTTAACTAATACTTTAAAGAGGACACCTTTTTAACAAACAAACAAGCAACACGCCTACAACGAGAGCACATTAACACACTTTAAACTAACTCTATTCTGCAAGTCAGAAGGAGCAAAGTATATGATAAATCATTCAACCTGGATCCGGCAAATGTCTCAAGTCCAGGCTGTTTCGTTGAATTCTAGGTTAGCGCGAAACAGCTCATAAGAAATACCGTCGTATTAAACAAAATCCTCAATTTTACCATCACAGATGGCAATTATCATATCGCTCATTTCTGTATCTCTTAAATAATCCGCTTAAAATGAAATCTTGTAATATGTGCGATTGCATTTTGACATCTGCGAATAGTCTATTTTTAACAGTCCCAGAGGAAAGACTGAAGAAATTAATGTGATTTAATCAAAACTAGATTGGGGACGTTTTGTTAAAGGAATAAGTCATAACAATTTGAAAATTTGTAATTTTGTATTCTTTTCTGAACAAAATATTAGTTTTGAACATTTCCGGCACGAGGTTCCGCTGATACTATCCTCCCATCAAAATCTATTATTTAGAATCCTACAGCATTTTATGACATTATTTTATTATAAAATGACATTGAGCAATGAAGGTCGATTGGCATTAACCTGGGGCTCAGATAAGTGAATAGCGTTCATTCTACTTTTGGCTCTTTGGAACATTATCGAGACACAAACGAACACAAAATAATTTCAACTGCTGAAACCAGAGTATTTTTGTGAAACACATGTTATTTAATAGTAGGGATTTAAGAAATACAGAAGAGAACTCGGCTAATCTAGCGGAAAATGTATTAAGTACATGATCTACCAAGCTTTTGTACTTACAACAGCCGGACACGTACAGATACAATGTGATACAGATCGGGGGGGGGGGGGGGGAAGCCGGACTTTAAAAGGAATTAACAAATCACATAAGTATAAACTCGATTTCACTCTCTGTGTCTTACGTCTCCGATAAATCTCTGCATGTAATTGACTAAATCTATTACATATACTGCCATTTTTATTTCAGATTTAAACTATGCTTTCAATATTGGTGTTACTAAAGTACCCTTTTTAAAATTAGTTTAAAAAGACATGCCCTATTTGATTAAATAAGCGTAAATTAGTGATGTTGTGTTGCTTAACAGGCTGTTGCGTCCAATTAAAATAGAACTGAAGTTTGACGGCCCCTCTCTTGGCATTCACCGCGTGCCTTAATTGTATGGACATTAAATCAAGGTCCGCTGTGAACACGGAGAGCAAGAGTCAGTATCGCCAAATAGCATAAACTCTCCTTTAGACTGTAAATGCCAAACTAAACCTTGCATGTTTTCAGCTAAGAGATCCAGATTCTTATTTCTTATAAAGAACCGTCGTGACGAAGTGGCTGGATATAACATAAACCAACATAACCTTCATCGTTCGTTATCGTATTTCAGTGCCCTTCGCCCCCACCCTCGCCGTTGCTAAAGAAAGTTAAAACAAAATGGAACACACACACACACACACACACACACACACACACACACTCACACACACACACACACGCGCGCGCACACACAGAGACACACACACACACACACACACACACACACACGCACACATAGAGACACACACACACACACAATTCTAATATTCAAGAATTTTGCTCTTGTTGCTCTTTTGCTCTTGTTTCCAGTTCATCTCCATGGTCAAGAGCAGCCTTTTAAGATCGATTGCAAAATCCTTCTTTTCTTCCCAAATTACAATGTAGCGAGGACATTGTACATCATTATTCCACCTAAACCCATAATTACTGTGTACAGCACCTCTAGCCTTTAGCAGATTTACCGGTTCCATTGTCGGATAGCCCCTGCGTCAGAAGAAAATGTCCCTGACACATCCATTGTTAACGAACTCCAAATACGTTTGCGTTTTTTTTTTGCTTCACTCGAAGAGCGCGGGGCGAAGAGGAAAATACGATTGATCTCTCTGTATTCTCTGTTTTCGTGATCATCTCGTTCTATAATACCGACGAGGAGGAATCGCAGATAACAGCGATGGTTAGAGCTGCGATCAGCTGAACAACGTTGCTCTTCCTCTCCTCCATCCCAGAGTGTTAAAGAGGCGACAAAGCTTCTACAATTTATCCGGTCTCTTTATCGGACTAGAGGCAGTTTGGTCCAGTCCTAGCGTGCAGCTGATCTGATCCAGTCTAACGGATTAATCGCTCTCCATCCAGACAAGCGGCACATCTGCTGATTGGATTCAGCACAAGAGGATTACATTGGACCCATGACGTCATTCGTGGGACAGAAGTTCTCCTCCATTAACCAAATCCTGATCAGCAGGATGTCCTTGAAACTAAAGGAGTGAAATTCTAAACGAATGCTATCTTGTAAACAGTTTCTTTCAATTGACGTACTGCTGGATCAGTAAACGCCCGTCCTGCAAAGTAGTTCTGATCTCACCATAGGCCCATTTCAGATTATAAATAAACAGTTCACATTTGATACAATAGCGGACGACTGAAGTTTTAGAAAACAATAATTTCCACTATGTATTTTGACAAAAAATACCATCTGCCCATTCTTTGTCTTAAACATTTCACGATTACATACGTAAAGCATTACTCATTACTGCCTCATATATAGAACATGTAACCCTGGGGTTGTATGTTCATAATACTCAGCATTGTCATGTATAGATTCTTTGACTTTAGATTAACTTCAATGATAAGAAGTATTAATAGAAATTAATATTTCATAATTGCATGTTGCTAAAGCTAGAGCGAAGCGGCAATACTAACAGTTTGGAGCGGATAGATCGCTGTCCATGGTATTGAAACGAATCAGCACTTTTTTTTAAACCTGTGAGGGTGACCTCATTGTTACTTAATCCAAACGCATCTCTGACAGTGCTGAATTTCTGATGGCTATGAAATCAAGCAGGACCTCTAACGCACATCTAAACACGTTGGTTGCAGAGGGACGCATTAATCATATATATGAAATCGAAAGCATGAAATGTTTTTTAGGCTAAATTAAAGGATGCAATCTGCATTTAAGTAAAACAATTTATGATTGAAAGCCGAGTAAGCTTAGTTGAATCAAACCACGATATAATACATTTATATACCATTCAACTAGTTCATTTTAAATGAACCGCACTATGTTCTAAGTTACGAATAGATTACAACATATAGCTTTGAATGTAATTCTCTGCTATTTAACCACTTAGGAACGAATTTGGGAAAACACATAATAACTCATTACCGGATTACGCTTTTTAAAGTTGTGGTTTACACTTTGGTAGCCGAAAACTTAAGCAACGATTTAATATATTAATCAGAGTATAATAAAGAAAAATATCTAAACTACATCTTTAAAAAAGAACAGCATGTAATGATACAATATTACTTATGTAAAAATGTTTAATTCTGCCAATTCTGACATGCAAGCATTTTTATACAGCTTGTCTTTTTGAAATATATAAATACAATGTATGGGCAAACAAATATGTTTGAGAATAAGGTACAGCCAATTATGAATTGTAAGCTCTTTGCTGTTTGCAATAAAAGTTGGCGGTAGATTTTAATATGAATGCGGGGTTCCTATAGAGCAATAGGTTAAATAAACAGGCCTGGTCATAGAGTTCACAATAATTTTATATAAGGCGCCAAAAGACATTTGGCTGTTCTTTACCTAATCAATTATTTTCGTAGACTTTTGTGATGTTACTTAAATGTTTCCAATAAAAAAACATTCATTTAATGCACATATTCTGAAGAGTGAATATGCAATTCAATTATTACAACACGCAATAGCGTGCAGGCAAAATCGATTGATATACCGGAAGAAAATGCAAACGACCGCTACTCGCCATTTTCTTCCTTTCTCTTTCCTACCACCCACTGTTAGAAATCAGACAAAGAACCGAGATATGTGAAGCATTTCTGATCATTCTATCTCGCGCTTTCTTTTAACAAACAAACATTCCAAATGCCTGTATTTGACTTTAAATCTAATACTATTCATAGATGAAAATAACATCTAATATTTACACGGCTAAATCTGTTCGGGCACATCCTAGCCACATGTACTAGTAGGAATTCAACCTATCTCGTAAACAGCGAACTCAAATGAGGCCGCGCTTCTCAACGCCGCATAATATATTTAGTGAGGAACTGTGGCTTTTCAATGCAGAATCACGCCCGTTTCAAGTTTTGCAACTATTTTAATATTTTAAGCCAGACGAGGACGAAAATTTTAATACACGGAGAGAACTCGGAGGCCCACGTGCCGTACTTTCTCTGGCCGGCTCTTGTAAAAATATACATATTTCCGCAACATTTTTGTTGCTAAGCCCCCACACACTATTATGACAGATCAAAATAAAGTGACCTTTAATCTTGATTAATAGCTCAAACGCAAACTGATGTTTGAGAATGCGCTAGACAAGCATCGCTACATTAACCAGCAAAGTTACTAGCCTGGATATGCTTCATGTGCAGATTGCGGTCACTTCGACCTTCAGACGAGAGGTTTCTTCGTTTCTCATGATTCATATCTGTAAAAGAAGCTGATATTTTACTGGCAAATTCATTCAATGCTGGGGACAAATTGAACGTTATACGCCGATGTCCCGGATTGCCGGCTTCTCGCCTTCTCCATCTCCATCTGAACGAAGCTGCGTCTTTTGCATTACAATGACACACACACACACACACACACACACACACACACTCACTCCCTTCTCTCTCTCTCTCTATCTATCTCTCTCTCTCTCTTCCCACCCCACCCCTCCCCCTCCCTTCCAACCACCCCCCCCCCCCCCGCTCTCGCATTCTCCCTGGCCTAGGCAGCAAATAAACACCATCAGGGGGTCAAAAACCTTTTTGCACGCCTCCATAGACATTCTTCAATAGCGTGCATACAAGCATTGCTTATTGTTGAGGTAGTTATGTAAGGATCTGCAGTGGGAACTTTGACAAATTGCAATCGGGATTTTATTATAAATAAAATTTAGAAACATTCCCTCTATATTTTCACATGAACCTATCATTTGAAATGCAAAAACCACTTGGTGTTCATTCATTTTTATTGTCAGGGAGTATGTTTTGTTTTCCGCGATTGAATTATCCATGGAAGTAAAACTGTTTGCAGTAAAAAAAAGAGGGACACACCTTACAGCAGAACAACCCATTAATGAAGTAGGAAAACAATTTAGATGTTTTAGATAATAAATATTTTATTAGTGTTAAATTTAATCACCATCCGACCACACTTCTTAACT
The DNA here is from genome assembly GCF_963921235.1 of Mobula hypostoma. Lineage (NCBI taxonomy): Eukaryota > Metazoa > Chordata > Chondrichthyes > Myliobatiformes > Myliobatidae > Mobula > Mobula hypostoma. The sequence continues at coordinate 197,181,144 of NC_086098.1, forward strand.
TCAATGCACGGGGGCATGTAGGATGTGTTGAAACTTGATGATATTAGATATAGAACTATTTTACTGAACGATTACCATAAAATAGATTGTCAGTGTTTTCTTTCTGCACAAGGAAATTATTTAACAATGTGTGCATAAGGTTGACTCTCAGGGTTGCTTGAAATACAATTTTAATATTTTAAGGAATTTATAAGCTTCAACACGATATTTTTATGCATCTTTTAACAATTCTTTAGCCAAGGAGTTCGGCATATTTCCGCAAGCTCTATTGTCTTACCTCCGATGTGCGATTGCATCAACCCATTACACTTGCTGTCCACTCGGACTGTGCAATGCAATTTAAATCAGGCCTTGTATAATTAAAGCAAGAAAACCAAGGTGGTCAGTTACACTTTTATTTCTAATGGCAGGGAAAGCAATAGTAATCATAACATGTAAAACATTGGTTGCAGATTGTTTTCTGACATCAAAGTTCATGAGATTCCTAATTTAGATTGTTTGTATAATTTAGATTTGAACAGTGTCTGCAATATCATCTTTATCTTCCGCTATTTGCCATATATGTTGATCCATTAAATCAAAGTAAGCTTATCTTGATTTTTTTTGGAAAGATGTTCAGCATAAAGAAGGCGATGAGATATGTGCCTTTGAAGATGCGGGTGAGCATAGGTAGTCACATGCAACCGGAGCGACAAGCGTATATCCCAACACACTGTAGAATTATTTAAGTTTCAGTGTCATCAATACCAAATGTTACATTAATTTCCACAAAAGGTAGCTTTATCAACTCACGGTAAACAAGTTATTTTCAAAATTCTATCTGTCTGTGGAGTTAAAAAGTCAAACCAGATGTGCTATCTCCTGGTACGTTTGCTTATATAAGTTCTATAATGAACAATGACAGCCTGGAAACTAAACCTCTAGATGTTTATGCACATAGATCTGAAAAAAAAGATCGCATTTAAAAAAATGAGTTCAGAAAACGTCAATATTTGTCCACGGGAAACCGAACTTGCCTACAGAAATCATTGGCTTATTAATACTAAAAAGTGATATGTCGGTATAGAGAAGTAGAAGCTTCCCTTTCATGTGTCACTGGGTTTATATAGATTCCTGAAAAGGTATCTGTTCTAGAAGCAGTGAACTCCATTACAATAGACTGGAAAAGAACTTACCATACCCAGTCAATTGGTTTAATAGGTCACTCAGACCAACCTCCTTTAAATGAAACAATACGTGGTTAACCTCCCCTTGCTTAATATTTTACATAACTAGTTGTGTGTGTGTGTGAGGGGGCGGGGGCATAAAATTTAGGCCTGGCCGTGTTGATTGCGCCATATGATAATTTTACCCTATGAAGCGCTCTTTAAATATCTGACCTGGCCTCATATTGATGTGCTTAGCACTTGTCCCGCCACCGCATCTGAAGACAATGCTATGTATTGCTCCATCCCTGGGAATGGCTCAGATGCTGTGGTCACTGATTTTGTTGTTGCTGCTACTGCTGTCCGGGGAGATCATGCCTACATTCCTGGCGAGTGACGGGTTCACGATCACAGCGGGAAACATGTGCCTGACAAATCATTCATCAATTCAACTAAAATAGATACAAGTTCTCCTGAATTTGCAAAAGCCATATTTGACTTACAGCTAAAATCAAATCATATTTCACAGCAGACTGACTCGATAGCACGCCATTAGATTGCCTCATTTTATTTTTTGCAAGGTCCTTTTCTGGATTTTGAAGGATTTTATGCCTGCCCATTTCCTTACGTTTCTGTTTGATTTTCCTATGCTTGTCCTGATCGCACCTTATATAATTAAAGCGAGAAAGAATTGTTTTCAGGAAGGAAGAGAACACATCGTCCAGTTTATATATCAATTTATTCCTACTCTTCTTAATCCCAATTAGCTTTGTTTTCACAAGGTATTGTTTTAACAATCAAAATGTATGTTGCAGATTATTAACGCATTTTAACTATCCGCCAGCCCAAGTGAGAGATGGTCTTTCGCTACAGTGTCCTTTGATACATTTTACAGTTTCGCAAACAAATTGGGCTTAAATGTTTTGGCGTCTGTTGTAGAGTGCCGTTTCTGAGTTTCAGATATAAATGTATAATTTTGAAAACATTTGCAGAGACCCGAGCCTGAAGTACCATTGGCATTATCGTGGAGTATAAAAGAAAGACTTAAACAAAAGAATTCATTGTTAAGAGGGAACAATTCAAGGCCTGAAAGCCCGTCTCTTACAATAAAGAGTGCGAGCGATGATTTGAATGAATGGAGAGCCGTGAAAGGGGGCCAGCTTCAGCTTGGGACAAAACAAAATGGTAATAGGGCCACATTCCTTGTGGCCATCGGTCACTACACCCCATAACAGGCACAGGCCAAGTGCGACCACAGATACTTTTAACTTGAGTTCTGTATTATTTAGCAATATACATGGACCAAACTGGAGTTTGGATGTTGCTTTTAGGCTGATTTTGAGGCAATCACCCGACCTGAGTTCCCGCGGGAAATATTGAAATCTTGTCAGTTTCAGGTAAGAAAGGCTCGCATTCCTGCCTCTGCATTGTACTGGTCTACCCACCACAAAGGCCTCTCTTCAAAGATTACTTTTATGCACCTTGTCAAGTTAGGACTGTATTCATTATTATCCCATATGACTCCAGAATTTTGAAAACTCTGTTAAGCACGCGGTTAAGTGGCCTGTTAATTGTATCAGAAAGGAACTGCATTAAAGAATATGACTTGCATTTGGAGGGGCGAGTATGGTACATTTCACTGTCAGGAGCAGCAGGTTCAACATGCGATGTATGATTTCATTCAAAGTGGAGGAATGCAATATCTAGTTTATATATATTTTTAAGCACTGTGGACAGGGCGAGATTTGGCTTTGATGAGGCCAGTTTTCGGGTAGGAGGCCCAATTCCTGCATCTTTCGTGGAAAAGTCTTTTATCTAAGGTAATATTGTGAAGGTTTGAAAATGATTAGGTTCTCAGAGCGTCATATGATTACGATGAAGTGACTTAGTGCAAGCGTGTCCTAGCGTTAATTCGGCGTAGCTTCCTATAGTGATGAAGTTCAATAAACTTGTTTACTTCCACATATGATTCACGTACGACACATGAAACCTATCAGAGCTTGGGAAACTAACACATTTCGACTTTGAAACCAACATTCCGAATTAGTTAGAAGTTCTGTAAGCAGTTCACTAGCAACTTTGGGCAGAATAATTAAACTATAAAGAATCGGTGCAATATCTTCTTTGGGTGAGATCTGATCTTTTTTTTTACTAAAGAAGACCAGTGCAACAACGATTAGATCCAAAACCAGATTAAACACCTTTCACGAATTCTTATTTTATTGCTATTTAAAAATAGATATTATTAAACACTTATGCTTTGCCGCTCCCTCCATCACTTTAAAACACCAAAAGAAATAAATTGAGTAGCAGTTGGGGAAATTTCCTGAACATTGATTGCCCAGTGGCATCATGCAAGACGCTGCCCCCAATAAACAAATTTACCTTTAGCCAGTCAGAGAACGTGCATTGATTCTCTGATTTGCTACAGCAATTTGGCGTCCATGGCCTATAAGGAAACCCATACATGTAAACATTACATTGGCAAGTGAGAAGATTTTGTACAGCACCTGCTTAAACAATCACAATCCAGCGGAGTGTTGCCGTCTGTTCAAATTAAGTTGATCAAGCAATACACTTGATAATGTTGCGCTCACATTCAGCAGACGAAATAAGGAAACAGATCAATCGGAAGAAATTTGCACGCAGTAGATGAAAAATACTTTTTCTCTTATTGGGCTTTTTGAGGTATTTTTCATACTTAAACGAGGAACTTCATCACGAAGGACAGAAGCAAATCCTTCTTCAGAACACAAAATGTAATTGTGATCTCTTTTAAGGTGCTCTCGGATACAATTTATTTTGTGATTCTATTAACATTTGCTGAATTTAATAGAGACAGAATAACGCGTTGTTAACTCTAAAGCTGATTTAGAACAAAAATACTATTTTTGTCATCCAGTTGAAACGGTCACAGATCTTCCAGGTAGGGGTTAATGGGCCTGTTATTATAGAATTCGTGCAATAGTTCTCATATTCAATCAGGACCTCATTCTAATTATTTCTTTTATTTGATGCTGTTAGCCTAAACACAAGAGATACTTGATTAAATAAGGAAGCTGCCTTTCGCGTTAACAATATTCGCAAGTTTTACAATATCACATGGCTTTTGTGGTTATATAGCTGAATAAAATTACACACAATTTCGGGAGATTCAACAATGCCTTTCGCTAACACGTCCTAACAATGACGTTTCTGTAATTCTAGAGGATCTGGCCATGTGCATTGACCATGAACAGAATAATGGCATTTTGATGTTGTACCTCTGCGAAATGATGCCACAGAACAGCATATTAGTCTAAAATTGGGGGGGAAAAGTCTAGTAGTAAATAGCTTAGATGCTGTTTACCATCAGCAGATTACGTGACTTAAGAAATACTTTATTTTGAACCCATCTACTCATTTCTGAAGAAGATAGAATGTGAACATGTTTTTGAATAAATAACTATTCATATAGAATGGGTATTGGCACATCAATATTTTGCCCTTATTATACAGTAGTGATATTTAATTAATGACCTTCCACTCAACAACTAAAATAGCTTTAAAATCGTGGCACTCCTCTCAATTTTCAATGTTTGCATTAGACATTGTGAACTAACAATGTTCAGATTGTAAGTAGATCTAGACATAGAATAAAGAATTTCAATTTCTCATCATAGGCTAAAAAATTTGAAACAAAATGCTGTGTAATTTTACCACAGTAGCCCCCCCCAAAAAAGTCAGTAAAAAGCAAATAACAGTAGAAATAACAAGTGCATACATTTACAAAAAATATTAAAACACATAGTAATGAAAGTTAGTGTCATGAAATTAGATTAAATTGGAATTAGTGCTGCAAATAAAAGCATGCCAGGTATCCCATTACAGACCATAGTATTCTAAGTATTTTGTTTTCTATTTGCTGCATTTAACTGTCATGGTTTCCAGTCTGTACATGTTTCCTGCAGTGATCTTTGAACTCGTGAGTGAGATCAGCAGTGAGAAAGGTTTATGACTTTTCTTTGCTGTGATCATATCCTCTATTCCCAGTTAGCACAATGCTACATCACTATGTCAAAACACAGGTGAATGTGGCCTAATGCAGGAAGGTGGGAAAGAAAAGTGTTTGCATCATTAGGTTATATTACAATAGCCAAGAGGTTAGCTTAATTACAAAAGGAAATCATTTAATCTCATTTACTTGTTATGACTCTTAAAATTGCAAATTTCAAACTGACACAATTAATTATTAATAACATTAAGAAAATAGCAATATATTCCTATTCTAACTTTACGAAAAGTATTTTCATGTACTTAGAAGGTTCTTTTAAATATATTTTGCATTATTTTAAGATGTTTTTGAATCAATACCATATACTGTATCAGATATTGAATAATTATGCATGAATAAAAACGTAGTATCCTAAGTTCTCTACCTATCATCAATAAAACATAGAATAAAACAACATTTTTGTTACAAAAACATTAACACTGTGATGTTAATTCATGTCTATAAACCAACTCTTCCTTCCGTAATATCAGATTTAGCAAAGATGCAAATTAACGTGCTGTAGATCTAGAACCTGAGGATGGGTGGAATTCTATTGCAACTACAAGGAGAAAAGGGTGTGTTTCAATTCTATTGCAACTACAAGGAGAAAAGGGTGTGTTTCATCAAAATAAGGATAGTTGAAGTAAACCCTTCATTTAATATGGCAAAGCAAGGCTGTTTTCAGTGCAGAAAGCATTTATTTTCCCTACATTTTGACACTCGGCTTATAGAAACCATTGTTATTTTGATGAGCAAATCCTCAACGCTTACATATTTCTTTGTTTAATACAAGTATAGCACTTTGATCACATGCATTTTATTTAAGTGTATAAATCTGGAACGAACTTCGAGCTTTCTATCACAATAAGCAGAACATGGGCACCAATAAAAAGGATTTATTCATAGATTTTATACCAAATTGAACAAAATGTCATCCATAAGAGAAAAAATCTAACATTTAGTTCATGTATATCAGTTCATTGTGCTGCTTTAGTATTCATTAGGATATTCATCTGGAATGATGATCACTTATGAAAGTGTTTCTCCATGTTGTAGACTCAACAACTCCAACATTTGAATAAATCAAAAACAGAAATAGTTAAATACATTCCTATATTTCCTAATATAGTTAAATAAACAGGCTAGAACATTTAGTTCATTCAGGAATTTCATTTTTTCAGAGTAATCATGTTATATGAATCATTGAAATGTACCTTTGGAGCAACAGCGATCTTCTCAGAAAGTTGCTTTCACAATCTTGGGATATTCTGTTAATTAATTATCAAGTATTAACCCAAACATGATACTTTCACCTGAAAAATAGTTGTAGCTAGCTACTGTATTCGGTTTAGGGATTTAATAAAATTGAGATGAAGATTTCAGTTTGGGAGGTTGTCTATGGAAGAGAAGCATCGGAGCAAAGGAAATGCTGATAACTGAGAATAGAACAAAAGGCTGAGTGTGATTGAATGAGCAAACCCAAATGGAAGCAAGTGAACGAATGGAAACCATGATTAAAAACAATTAAATAAGATCATATATACTGCTGTGTACATAGAAAATTATTTGTCAGTATAGGGTATATTGTTTATCAGTATCTTCATTTCAGCATTATAGGCTTAAGTAGCTATAGCAACATGGTTACATTCAAATAGGACAAAATATAAGACTTCAAAATATATTTCCATAAAACATAATTTACATTTTTATGGATGTGCATGGTCTGTCAATTTAAGCAATAGAAATTCTATACAGATATATGTAAATTAGCATTATCTTCTGATTAATATTGTGAAATGACATGGATTTTTCAAAAATCATTTATGTGCACATGTATAGAGACACAATTATATGACCATTAGTGTAGGTATAGTTTAAAGGGAAATTGTAAAACTGACTGAAGACCATGAATCTCATGGAAAATTATTATTAATCAACGCATGAAGTTTAACTTCAAAATCTTAATAACTGATTAGGTGCTTTTTGTTATATTTTCAAGATGCTGAATTTCCATTACTTAGAATTAATTTGGAATGATTATGTGTAAATTTCAAAGATGCTAACCTGTCTCATTGCACAAAAGCCGAGTGGTATGAAATCTCTCTAGTTTTCATGAACAGCCTTCTTTAGTCTGCAGTGTGAGACCCTCAGAGCATGGCATAGGATTCCTCTTGGTCTGTAGCAGGAAAGCTCCACTCATGTGGAATGAAACAAGGCTTTAAAGCTATTTCTGTAGGATGTACTAGGAATTTTATAAATCCAGTTTTTGATCTTTTTACTGTTATGTTAAAATTTTCATTGCCCACAATCCATAGACATTAAGATATTGCTGGGAATAACAGCATTCTTGGCTTGTTGGTAGAATGTGACTCATAATCAGGTGTTTTGCAGCTTTGAGTTTCATGCCATTAGTGTGGTATAAATAAATGGAAAGAGATATTTATATAACCCTCTTTGGAATCTCAGGACTTTATAAAGAAATCAACAGCCTTTACAGTACTTTTGGTACCTCATTTCTGTTTCAATGTAAACAAAGACTGGATATCACTAAATTTGGAGAAAATTTTTTTTTCATCTTTAACAACAGATTTTCTATAGTAATGAGTAATGCTCTGGCTTGTTAATTGCACAGGTACCAGGAGTAAGTCTATAAGTAAAATAATAATAATACTCCTGCGGTAAATATATTGTTACAAAAAGTACTGTGGTAGGCAACTATGAAACATCTTGAGAATGATTGTAGTAGAAATAATAATTGATTTCTAAGCAAAAACCTGTCCTTTAAGATTTGGATATGATATGAAAGAGTAAAAATGGTTCATTATTATGCCTAGTAGGAAAATAGAGGATAGAATGGCTAATTTTACACTGGCCACTGACAATATTCCTCCAAGAGAATCACAAACTTGTGGTAGGGTTTGGAGGCCTGTGTGCCTCAATGACCCGGCGAGCTATGTTGGCTCGAATCAGGGCCTTGTGCTTTGGCTGTTGGTATTGATACCCATGCCCTTTTGCCAGGTCAAAGGGTAGAGGCCAGGCTAAGAATGGTCCATCAGGCCTCCAGGTTCAGGGGTTCAGATCAGGGCTAGCAACCCAGACTGGTGAAAAAAAATTGTTAAGGAAACAGCTTTGAAGAATACTTCTACATCTTTGTGTGACGGACTATGAAGACACAGATGGAAGACCTTCACGGTTGCCCTAAATGCTAGTGGCATAACGGGCAGTAAGTAAGTTAAATGTGGACAATATTGAAACTTCCAGAGCATTTGCTTAATATAAATATTAGTGCTCTCTAAATAAAAGGCTTTCTTTAGATGGATAGCCAGAGTTGAACATTCCTGACATGGACCAGTCATTACAAGCATGTTGGGGCCAGGAGGTATTTCCGTGACCTTCTCATATCCAATCAGAAATATTCAACACTCGGGTTTTGTTGGCACTTGCAGGCCAGTCATTATCTACAGTATGGTTCAAAACATCGGAGGAACATGCCCAATATTTGATCATAGAACCCTAGTGTTTAATAATTTTGATGGGATGTGAGAAGGGCAGGGAACACCTTCCACTCCCACAGTGCTTCTAACAACTGTTTCCTGCTACCCAGCTCCCAGTGTGTATGGGAGATTGCTGATGGTGAGCTAAATGGTACCAAATCTAATCTGCTTGTGGGTCAAGCTGTCAAAACAAGTCAAATTGAGATCATCCAGAAGACTTAGGCTTGGGCCAAGGCTTAGTTTTAACCTGGACTTTGATCTGTTGATTTTGGCCCAGACAAATTCCTTTCACCACATCTTTTGTGGTACTTAATTTACAATGTTAATTTATTTCAGTTTATATATTAATTAGTAGCAGATGTTGACTGCATGGTTCCTCAAACCTGCTTAGCTGCTTGATCAGGTCACGTCTGATCTGATTGCAGCCACAATTCCACATTTGCATGTACCCCAGCCAAACTATCTCACCCTTGTATTTCAAATACTGCTTAAAAATATTGCAAGACTCTGGTTCCACTGATCTTTGAGGGTGATAGATCCAGAAAAAGAAGATACAGAAGCCTGAGAGCATATACCTCCAGGCTCAGTGTAGCTTCTCTCCCATGCTTGGTTCTTGAATGGACCACTTACATAATAAAGATGAATCTACATCAGTTTCCCTCTTCATGACCTTTGCAGTTTAGTTGTCTGCCTTCACAGTCTGTAACTATAATATTATTTTCTGTATTCTGCTTGATTTTCCTTTTGTACTATCTCAATATACTTCAGGCTCAAGGACAGTTTCTGTTCCATCTCCCCAATTCATTTACTCTGTTTCCCTATATTCTACTTTATTTTATATTATCCTACTTTCTGATACAATGCTAACCAAGTGGCTGTTCTATGGTCAGTTTGTAGACAACTAATTCAATTTCTCCCCCATGTACTGAATAAGTATGAAGGGTGAACTGACCGTCATTCCAAGATGGTGTCAAGCTATGACCTCTTTTGAGTTGTGGCTCATATTTAGTTGTTTTCTTAGGTTCACAGAAATAACTTTGGGGACATAGAGGGGAGTTAAGGGTCATGTTAGGGCTTAGAAGCAGGGATGTAGGAGAATTTGAGGTCAGGCTGTAAGCTAAGTCTCCACTCTGCTTTTGAAGGCCAGTGGTGCAGATGTGGGACATTTATGGTTGGATGTCGAGCCAGCTGTACAGCTTGGGCAAGGGCTGGTGGCCCTGCTACAGTCAGCGAGTTGTCAGTGGGTTCCAAAGTTGAAGTGCCATGCAGGAATGAGGAATGAGTACTGGTGACCCTCTGGGTTTGTGAATCGGTGAGACCAGACTTGAAGCCTAGTGTTCAGTGATTGGCGGGTCCTTGGGGTTGATGCATAGGATAGAGGCCCAAAGGCTGAATTGAAGTCGAGGCTCATTGCCCTGAGCTCTGAGTCTGCAAATCTCTGCAAGTCCACTCGGGAAGTTAAAGCCCATTGTCTGAGTCCTCTGGTGGATGAAATCGAAACAACCTGGCCTGACCTGTGGTTAGAGGGTAGTGTACTGTGTGTGCATGGGTGGGAGGGAGAAATGGGACTTGTTTTTGCTGTTGTTGTTCCGTTGCTTGTCATGTTTTGTTTGGTTGTATTCTGTGTTGTTCTGGGGAGCATTATGGAACATGCTATGTTGGTGCTGGGATGCGCGGTGATACTCTGGAATTTAGAAGGCTGAGAGGGGATCTTATTGAAACATATAAGATTATTAAGGGATTGGACACGCTGGAGGCAGGAAGCATGTTCCCGCTGATGGGTGAGGCCAGAACCAGAGGGCACAGTTTAAGAATAAGGGGTAGGCCATTTAGAACGGAGTTGAGAAAAAACTTTTTCACCCAGAGAGTGGTGGATGTATGGAATGCTCTGCCCCAAAAGGCTGTGGAGGCCAAGTCTCTGGATGCTTTCAAGAAAGAGATGGATAGAGCTCTTAAAGATAGTGGAATCAAAGGTTATGGGGATAAGGCAGGAAATGGATACTGATTGTGGATGATCAGCCATGATCACAGTGAATGGCGGTGCTGGCTCGAAGGGCCGAATGGCCTACTCCTGCACCTATTGTCTATTGTCTATTGACACATGCAGGCTGCCCCCAGCATACCGTTGTGTGTGTTCACTGTTAATGCAAACAATGCATTTCACTGTATGCTTTGATGTACACATGATAAATAAACCTAAGTGTTGAATCAAGCTTCAAAAAAATCTGCTAAGAGTAAAGTGTCTCCCTGATATCCAGAGAAGATGAAGCAACACACATACAATACTGACTGAAGTGCAGGTCAGGCAGTATCTATTGAAATTAATAAACAGTTAACGTTTTGGGCGAGATTTTTCATGAGGACTGGATAGGTGGGAGAAGATGCCAGAATGTGGGGCAAGGGGAATGAGGACAAGCTAGAAGGTGATAGGTGAAGTCAGGTGTTTGGAGGAAGGGGATGAAGTAAGAAGCTGGGAGGTGATAGGTGGAAAATGTAAAGGGCTATAGAAGAAGGAATCTGATCGGAGAGAAGAATGAACCATGGGAGAAAGGGAATGAGGAAGAACAACAGGGGAGGTGTTAGGTAGGTCAGGAGAATGGGTAAGTGGTCTGAGTGGGAAATTATAGAGGGAGAGGGAGAAAAATTTACCTTAAGTTGGAGAAATCACTGTACATGCTATCAGGTTGGAGGTTGCTTGGACAGAATATGAGGTGTTGCTCTTCCAGCCTGAGTGGCCTATCATGGCAGAAGAGGAAGTTATGGACTGACATGTTGGAATGGAAATGGCTATTGGAATTAAAATGTTTTGGCACTGGGAAATCCTCCTGCTTGCAGATAGAGTGACGATGCTTGACAAAATGGCCCTCCGTCTAAGTTGGGTCTCACCATTGTAGAGGAGGCTGCATAGGGAGTATTGGAAACAGTAGCTAACCTCAACAGATTCACAGGTGAAGTGTTGCCTCACCTAGAAGGACCTTTTGAAGCATAGCATGGAGATGAGAGAGGAGGTGCTTGGGTGGGCATAGCACTTCTTCCATTTACAGGGAAAGTGCCAGGAGGGAGACTATTAGGGAGGGATGGATGGACAAGGGAATCACGAAAGGAACAATTCCTGCAGAAAGTGAGGAGTGGGTGGGGGGTGGTGGGTGGAGATAAAGAAGGTGTTTGGTGGTAGGGTTGAAGATGGCAGAAGTTGTGAAGAATGATGTGTTGGATACGAGTCTCATGGGGTGATAGGTGAGGATAAGAGGAACTCTATTCCTGATAAGGTGGCAGGAAGATAGTGCGAGTGCAGATGTCCAGGAAACAGAGAAGGTGTGGGTGAGGGCAGAATCAATGGTGGAAGGAAGGAAATCCTGTTTTTTGAAGAAGGAGGACATCCCTACAATTTCCTACTCTGCTTCCCATATTCTTCACCCTTTCATCTTCTTTAATTTTCCTCAGTATCCCCATGCTTACCTCTTTTCCTCATCTGCCTATCACCTCCTCTATGGTTCAATCTTCTCTGTTATTCAATTCCTTTTTCTCCAGCCCTTTACCTTTTCCACATATCTCCCAGCTTCTTACTTCCACCGGATTTCACCTGTCATCTTTTAGCTTGTCCTCTTTCCCATGCCCTCCTTCTTATTCTGGCATCTTTCCCCTTCTCTTCTATCCTGATGATCTCAGCCTGAAACATTGAATGATATTTCATTTTCACAGATGTTGTCTGACCTGCTGAGTTCCTCCAGCATTTTGCCCGTGTTGCTCTGGATTTCCAACATCTGCAAAATCTCTTGTGTTTTTGAGTGCAGCTGGAGAACCATCACTCTGTGATGTAAAAAACAGTTAACTAACCACATTCTGGATCAGTTAAAGTCTTGGCCAATATGCTAGCAATGCATATAATGATGTGGAATAGAGTTGCTGCAGCACCTAAGGGACCTATATTGTCATGGAAGGTTTAAGACTGATCTCACTACACTTAACCTCGGAAAGAAGTTCAAAGGAGATCTAACAGGTCTATTGGTACCTTGGGAAATTATTCTGATGAAAGTCAACAGCATGACGATTTAGCTATGCTTCTCATTCCCTTGATTCAGGCCAACTTGCTGTGTATTTCTAGCATTTCTGTTTGTGTACAACTCTTCTTGCCCAGGCCAACTTAAAAGCTTTCTTGGCAGTTCCAACTTTTTGCTTTTTCCCCAAGCATGTTCCCATTTTACTGGCTTCACTCACTCCCATTTATGTTCTTTTTAATGTTACTATTCCATTTTTTTTGGACCTTCAATTAGTTTAGCATCAAACTCAATTTATAAAAATATATTCCATTTTGTGATATTTCTTTAAGAGAATACATTTCTTTTTATATATGATCTGTAATCATATCTTTCATTGATCATCTAATGGAATAAACATTATTTTCTGTCCATTTCTTTTAACATTTAGAATACTTTTATAATATCCCTTCTCTCACTTTTTAGTTGAAAAGACTACAATTTTCATTGGCTCTTTGCATCCTCTGTGAGCCTGAACCCTTTTTCATCGTAATAAACCTAAATTTCACTCCCTTCTGTCTATAGTAAACAGCTTAAAGCTTACATACTGTTCCAGATGTGGTGGTGAAATTGACTAAATTATGTACTGCCTTCCACAATTTCTTTGCTTTTGATTCCTAAGTACAGAGGGGATTATATGGTGGCACAGTGGAGAAGCAAGTAGAGCTCCAGTTAATTCTGATCACAAGCACTGTCTGCCTGGAGTTTTCACATTTTATCCGTGACTGTGTGAATTTCTTATGGATGTTCTAGATGGCTCCCACATCTCAAAAGCATGAGGGTTAATAGGGTAATTGTAAATTGGTCCTAGTGTGTAGATTCTGGGTTGAATAAATGGGAATGTGGGAGAATGAAATGGACTGTGGTTGGATAAGTGTAGAATGGTGCTTGATGGTCAACATGGAATTAATAGGCTGAAGGGCCTTTTCCAGTGCTGTATCTCTTTATGGCTGTATGCCTACAGTGCATTTTATTATATGATCTGGGTATTGGAACAGAGAATTAGCAATGAATGCAGTGCTGGATCACAAGATGTTTGAGGCATTGCAACAAGAGAGCACGAGACTGCACCTGAACACAATAAAAAATGCATACATCATAAATCCAATCAGAAATACAGTCGACCTTCACTAATCTGACTACCTGTAATCCGGTTCCTTCGATAACCTGGCACTGATTATGCTTAATGTGATCCTTCTGTAATTCTGAATTTTCACTAATTTGGCACTCCTCAGGTCCCAGTGGTCCCGGATTAGTGAAGGTCGACCTGTATTTCTTACAGTAAATAAGTAAAAATAGTGCTTATCTGTCCTTTCAAATACAAACACAGATTTATATAAATAATGAAAAAATAGATACAATTACAGTCATATAGTTGAAACGTGTATCAAATGAAAACTGATAAATGGGTTGACTATTTTCACAGATACAGTGAAAAAATTCTCTTTTGGGTCTTCTTTTGCCTGACCATAAATTGAGGCATGGATAGGCCATGATGTGATTGATTAGTATTATAAGCTTTCAAGACCGTATAAGCTGCTCCTCTCTGTATCATCTCACAATCCTGGCCAGAGCACAATTGGTGCTCCATCCACACAGCTCGCCAAAAATTGTAAGTGTATGTATCTAGTTAAATGAGACCATTTCTGACTCAAAGAGATGATTGCTCATTGTTAAACCAGTGCAAACATTACTGCAATTAATTCAAAGGCAGCAATGGTCTGTAAAACATTTTCCATTTTCTGTATTTATATCTATGTCTATACTGTATCTATAGTCCATTCCTGTTTCACAGGACAGGTGTCATGACAATTCGTCCCTCCAGCTCACTGTAGTGCTAGGGTTCTGGTTGGCCTCCTGCAGTAAATGTTTAGAATCTTGCAAGCACATGTATGAAATATGAACATAACAATTTTTTTGATAATTAGTACAACAGTATCTATTTTACTCTTGAGAAAACTGTATGCACAGTAACACAGAGAAAATGTCAAGTTGCAAAAGAATATATAGAAAAATGAACCTTTTGTTTGAATAAGTACTCTTGTGGGAAAAGAACAAGGTCCTCCTGTGAATTCTTGAACAAACTGTTAATCAGCAGTTTAAATAAAAGTATGGCATTCTATCATCAGAAAATAATGGGTTCATTTATGTTTAATTACAATAATCCTTATGAACTTTTCCTTGCATAGTCAACTAAAACTTTATTAAGTGTATGAATAACAGAGCAAAATCTTAATAGATGTAATTAAATCACCATAAGAGAGTCACAGAATCACAGAAGAGGCCATCACTCCATCATTGCTGTACGTTTCAATTCTTCAAATGTATCTGCTACTCTGATTGCAGCTTTCAACTCTTTTCTCATTGACTTTAATACTGACAAACCTTAACAGCTGTGCTATACTTTTAATGTTTTAATAAAACTTGGCATTTAAAATGTTGTAGTTTCCTTACTGTATTTCCAATAATAATTCTTTGACTGTAAACAGTTTTTCCTTATTTGCCAAGCAGTGAAAACATTCTTTACTACCTATCTTTTCAAAACTTTTTTTAAAATTGAAAATTTTAACCTGACCTATTTTCATGCAAAACAAATCCACATGGGCTTGAAGATACTCAAATATATCTGACCTATGCATCACTGTGTCTTAGAAAGATGGTCATTATTACTAGGAGTTATTTTCGATGTATTTCTCTCCACAAAGAAATCAGAAAACACAAACTATTTAAAAAAAATGTTAAATGTTAGGAAATATTCTTTTGTTAAAATCCTGAAGAATGGGACTCAGTCCAAAATGTCGACTATTTATTAATTTCTGTAGATGCTTCCTAAACCTGCTGAGTTCCTCCAGCATTTTGTGTGTGTTGTTTCTTTTGTTAAATCTGCACAAAAAAAGTTAAAGAATCCTTCCCTTCTGGGTTGACCCAGACACTCATCCTCACTTCAGTAATAGAAGTCTTTTCAGTAGAAAGAAATCTGAAAACAGAACGGTACACTGGTGTAGTAGTTAGCACAACGCTTCACAGAACTTGTGACCGGGGTTCAATTCCTGCCGCTGTCTGTTCTCCCAGTGATCATGTGGGTTCCCTCCAGGTGCTCCAGTGTCCTCCCATAGTCCAAAGATGTACCAGTTAGTAGGTTAATTGGTCATTGTAAATTGTTTCATTGCTAGGCTAGGCAACGTAGTTCGAAGGGCTGGAAGGGCTTATTCCCTGCTCCAGCTCAATAAATAAATAAATTAATAACTTCCCAATGAGGTGGGAGAAATTATAATGATTTCATCAAAGAGTTCATTAAAAATGCTACTCTTAAAGTGAGTCTCATTTCAGGGGCATGCAAACGCAGAGGTCACAACAACAAAAGCTCATGTAGCCTTTGTTTCCAATAGTAAGGATATGTGTGTGTCATATTCTTCCCAAAGCTGTCAAATTCAAATTCCTCGTATCTTTGTGATTGCATTTTTTTGATGAAAAGTCCAGAAAGGCAGTGGCTGAAGTAACCATAAAACACAAGTTCTTAAAGGCACTAAAGATAATTTTAGTGCAACACCAGAAATTCACAGGATCAGGGAAAACAGAGGTTTCACAATTTACTTTACATTTCTTGCCAATAGAGAACAAATCCAAAGAGCCTGGAGAAGTACCTTCCTGAGGGTAAGGTTGAAATTACCCTCTATCAACAACAGATAAGCAAAGTACAGTTGTGTTTCACCAGGGGGCTGATCTTGTTTCTACATAGAATCTGATGTGATTTACATTAAAAAAACTAATAATAACATATTAAAATAGCAAGACTTTAAAAATTCTGTCTCTGGCTCAATTTGATGAGTGTTAGATTGTAGGAAGATGTTTATTAGATCCAAATTAACTGGTTTGTGGAATATCATTTTGTTTACATATTGCCTGAGCTTGAAAAAGTGATTGCTCGTTGAGTCTTTTTTTCCCTGTGAGCTGCCGAGATTCATTGGCCTAGAAATCCAACCAGGCACAAAAGCATATGCCAGCATACCACTGGAAGGGGGCCTGGTGATATTCATGTTTAAGTTTTGTATGGATGCCTCATACATGAACTTGCATGCCCACAATATGCCAATTGTGATGTTTTCCCTATTAGTGTGCATTAAGTGAAATTAATTTCAGGCACTTGTTTGCCTGGTGAGTATAATCTGTATCAATTTATGTCAAGCTTAGATCGCTGTAAGAGGACGTGAGCACTGAATTTAACTGCTGCTTAAAGTTGTGCAGACTGGGGAGCACAAACTCAGAAGAACACCCCATATGACAGACATTGGACTTGGAGATCTGAGTGGGAGAGAATGGGAGCTGGATAGAGGTTCTGCGTATTAAGGAGAGAAGGAAGCCACGAATGGCTGCAGTGAAATGACAGTGTATGGAGATGGACAACATGTTCAATGTCAGAAATTATGTTGGTTCCTGTGCTGAAACTGAATACTGACCTCATACATTGCCTCTACCAACAAATCCAAGCTAGACCGCTGTTCCAATGCAGACAAAATTCTCACAGCTTAAACTCTCACATTCAGCTATTCAACCACAGTAATCATGTCACTCGAAAACACAGGAAAATTCTGCCTGTAACAGCAGACTCAGCAGCAGTAGATTGGCAAGGGTGCAACGATTCTCAGGGGCTAAGTCACACTGAAGGAGGGTGGTGGTTATCATAGTTTCATTTGGCACAGGGCCAAAAGCAAGAGCTGGATTAGAGGTAACTTCCATTTGGTACTCCTTTTCACACCCTTTTGTCCCCTCAGTGTACAGTCTCTTCTGCTTATAAGATTCAAATGGTTTATGTCTCTCCCATGTGAAGGAAGAGATGGCCCAACATCAGGAACAAATATGGTTCTTCTGGAGAAGGTATCTACAATGTTGTTAGACAGAACAGTTCCCAGAAGTAGTCATCACTTAAATCTGACAGTGACATACAGCAGCTCAAGTTCTTGCACCATGGACTTTAGGGGCGGGTTAGAGGTGAGATCTGGAGGTGGTGTATCATATCTGCTGAGAGAGAAGGGTCTCAAACTCCAGTTCTCTGGGCAGCAAACTTTGGAGAACATGAAATGGACTACAGTGAAATAGTTTATAGACAAAAGCTGAGAGACAACAAACTGACAGGTCCTCGTGTCAAGTTTAACACTCACCCATTTTAGTTTTGAAGTCCCAAGCTTGTGCAAGCAATATTTCACAGCTATCCATTGTGCTGTGAATGATGGCAGATGTTTCAGCTTCCACTGTGGCACTTTCAAAGTTTATGTGCAACAATGGAAGCCCTGGTTCCTGCTGAGCTCAGCTCCATCTCCTTGAAGTTCAGATTGTTTAAGTCAGGATTTAGATTTCATTGCTAGCAAAAGTTTCAACAATGCCAGAGGACAACAGCAAACTGTCCTAGACCAAACTGTTTATCAGCCAATGCCCTGCTTCAGGGGAGGTTCAGTGCATCTGTAGATTGTGGATTGTGAATCAGCTTTCCTCAGCTATCTCCCAAGCTCCAACATATGGTTGTTCAACAGCTTTTGTCTACCAACAGCTTCATTGTGGTCCTTATCACATCCTCCTGAGCAGATCCAGTGCATGAGTTTGCCATTCAAAGAGCTTGGATTTGAGTTCCTTTCCTCTTGGATTGACTGGTTTGTTGGAGTCTGATGATGACAACATTTATGCTCCAGCCACTGCCCACTAAAATTGCCTTCCTAATTAACTATGAGATTGCAAGAAACATAGAAGTATCCAGCCCAGAAATGAAGCCCATTGAATTCAGGCTGGTATAGAAAAAGTGTTTTCTAGACTAATCCAATTCTCAGATGTTTGCTTGTTTCTTCAATTTGAGTTCGCCAGTTGTTCAAGCAGTTACTCTTAAATAAATTGAGGGTTCAAATTCTCAACACTATTGAATGAAAAATGAATTCCTGAATTTCCAATTAATCAATCAATCAATCAATCAAATCAATATCGCAAGATGTTAACCCCTCTGCTAAAGGGAGATAGGTCCTTCATGCTCACTCTGCTTAAGCTTCTCATAAATGTACACATCTCATTTAGATCCTTCCTCATTCTCCCAATTAAAGAATCATAATTTAGTCAGTCTGCCTGAATAATAAATATTCTCATACCCTATAAACTTCCTTTCAGATCATCTTAGTGCCATCTCTAGCAATTTCACATTCTTCTTGTCATTGGTTAGCAGAACTCTACACAATATTCTAGCTGTGGCCTATTTGCTATTTTACACAGTTCTAGCAACAGCTTTCTATTCTCCTGTTCTGTGCCTTGGCTGAGAGAGGCAAATGTTCTTTATGCCTATGTAATGACATTATGCTTTTGTCCTACTGCAAACTAGGATCTGTGGACGCAGATTCAAAGGTAGAAACATTTCTCTGAAGTTCTTTATGTACTGCTATTTATTATGTATTTTTTTTCTTTGTTTGGCCATCCCAAGGGCATCATCTCAGACATTTTCCTGCAAATTAGATCCGTATTATCAACCACAATACTAAATCTAGCAAATTAGTTAATGACATGCCTTACATTTAAGTCCAAGTTATTGATATACCATGAAAAGCAAGGGGTCCTGTATTGAGCCTTATCTAATCCCATTGCTTTTCAATCACTAAAACTCTCCTACTAAAATATTTGAATCCAATTTATGAATTTTCCTTGGATTGCATAGGCATTTATTTTTCTGTCTCTTTCCGCCACTATAAACATCACCAAATACTCCGGAAATGCTAACTAGTTCATTGCTCCCTGTAACCAGACAACAAAATCAGGCATGTTAGTCAGATGCATTAATATTTGACCTTGGTTAACCTATGCCTACCTAAAGGTTGATTTATGTAGTTCTCCAGATTTTTTTTGCATGATTTGTCCACTACCAAAGTTTAGATGGCCTTTCTCTTGCATCCCTTCCTTTTTTTTTACAAAAATATCATTTTAATCTTTTTGCAATCCTCTAGATTGAAAGAGATAATCTAGAAAGAGATAATCAACTTCCATTATTTCTTCCATTTTTTCTGTTAAAAGCCTATATATAGTTTAATTGCACTTGTAATTTAGCCACTTTTAAAAATGATATTGAACCACTAATATATCCTTCATGTTTATATGCCCAATACTTCCCTTTCTTATTCCTTCCTGTCAGTATTTGCAGTGTTCTCTAATATTTGTATCTTACGTGATATTGTCATGTTTCCTTCAACATTAAAACCCTACAAGTAGTTCCCTCTCTCTCACACACACACACACACACACACACACACACACACAAACACACACAGACTCACACACACACACACACACACACACACACACACACACACACAGACTGACACACACATACTTACAATCTCTCTCCTTGTCGGGCATGAATTTTTTATTATCTATTTAGGTATCTTCTACCTCCACAATCACTGTTTTAGTCCTTAAAAAGACTCTCCTTTGTTACTCTCTATATATTTATAAAACACTTATGACTTTAGTTGAATGAACACTTTTAATCCAACATTTGCCTCTATCATTTCCCTTTTCAGTTCACTTCTACACCCTCTGTACTCCTCTGGGCTTTCCACAAGGTTATGGTCTCACCAGCTTCAAAAGCTTCTATTTTAGTTCATCCTACTCTATATGCTCCTTGATAACTGTGAAGATCTGGATTTGGAAAGTCTTTTGGGGAAAATAATTGCTCAAACACCCAGTATCTCCTCCTTCAATGCTCGAATTGTTTTGCACTGTAACATTTGCCAGTTCACTTTCGCTAAATTGCATTTCAGCTTGATAGACTTAGTCTCGCTCAATTTAGATTTTTATTACTGCTCAGTCTTTGTTCTTATCCATACCGAAGCAAAATTTTGCTAAGTTATGCTTGCTTCCCCCAAAATGCTCTCTCATTACCACTCTTACTCCTTTACTAGGTTTTTGCCCTGAACTGAGGGGTATCAGCATCAGAATCAGGTTTATTATCACTGGCATGTGATGTGAAACTTGTTAATTTAGCAGCAGCAGTTCAATGAAATACATAATCTAGCAGAGAGAGAAAAAAAACATAATAATAAATAAACAAGTAAGTCAATTGCATATATTGAATAGATTATTAAAAAATGTGCAAAAACAGAAATACTGTATATTAAAAAAAGTGATGTAGTGTCCAAAGCTTCAAAGTCCATTTAGGAATCCAATGGCAGATGGGAAGAAGCTGTTCCTGAATCACTGAGTGTGTGCCTTCAGGCTTCTGTATCTCCTACCTGATAGTAACGGTGAGAAAAGGGCATGCCCTGGGTGCTGGAGGTCCTTAATAATGGACGCTGCCTTTCTGAGACACTGCTCCCTAAAGATGTCCTGGGTACTTCGTAGGCTAGTGCCCAAGATGGAGCTGACTAGATTTACAACCTTCTGCAGCTTCTTTCGGTCCTATGCAGTAGCCCCTCCATACCCGACAGTGGTGCAGCCTGTCAGAATGCTCTCCACGGTACATCTATAGAAGTTTTTGAGTGTATTTGTTGACATGCCAAATCGCTTCAAATTCCTAATAAAGTACTGTATAGCCACTGTCTTGCCTTTTTTATGACTACATCAATATGTTGGGACCAGGTTAGATCCTCAGAGATCTTGACACCCAGGAACTTGAAGCTGCTCACTCTCTCCACTTCTGATCCCTCTATGAGGATTGGTGTGTGTTTCTTCATCTTACACTTCCTGATGTCCACAATCAGCTCCTTCGTCTTACTGACGTTGAATGCCAGGTTGTTACTGCGGCACCATTCCACTAGTTGGCATATCTTACTTCTGTACACCCTCTCGTCACCACCTGAGATTCTACCAACAATGGTTGTATTGTCAGCAAATTTATTGATGGTATTTGAGCTATGCCTAGCCACACAGTCATGTGTATATAGAGAGTAGAGCAGTGGGCTAAGTACCCACCCCTGAGGTGTAGCAGTGTTGATCGTCAGTCAGGAGGATATGTTATCACCAGTCCACACAGCCTGTGGTCTTCCGGTTAGGAAGTCGAGGATCCATTGTTGGTCTATTTGCATACTAATTATAAAAGATCTCTTGAATTATTTGCGTAAGAGATTCTGCAGATGCTGAAAATTCAGACTGACACATACAAATTGCTGGAGGAACTCAGCAAGTCAGTCAGCCTCTATGAAAGTAAAGCATCAATGTTTCAGGCTGAGACCCTTCATCAGGACTTAACAGGAGTGCTGATGAAGGGAATCAGCCCAAAACATTGACTCTGTACTCCTATCCATTGATGCTGCCTGACTTGCTGTGCTCATCCAGCATTCTGTGTCTGTTATCCTGAATTACTTTTAACTATATCTTACAGTATATTTGTGTTTCAGTTAAAGTTCAGATCATTAAAATCCCCAAGCCTTGTTTTCCTTTTTTATTGTACATCAAAGACATGCCCACAAATGTGCTCTATTATTTTCATCTCAGTGTTTGGGAGCATACAGGACATTTGTTGCAATATAATTGTCCTCTTTCTTGTTCCTCAGTTCAATTATATAGTTTCACTTACTAATGGTTCTGGCATTTTGCCTCTCAACATTGTTTCCTTAACTAGCATTGCTAAACTCTTCCTTTCTGATCCCCATTCACTGTCTAATCTGAATTGTATAACCATAAGGGATTGGAGGAGGCAGAATTTGTTTAGTGTGTTTGAGAAAGTTCTCTGAAGCAAAAGGTATTTGGCACTACCAATGAAGGGATTGCACTTGACCTTATTTTAGAAAGTAAGGCTGGGCAAATGGCTGACGTGACTGCAGGGGAGCACTTTGGAACCTGTGTCAATAATTCCATTAGTTTCACACTAGTTGTGGAAAAAAATAGGACTGGTTCACAAGTTAGCCTCAATTGGGGTAAAGATCATTTTGATGGCTTCATTTAGGAACTTGCAAAGGTTGATTGGGAGAAGCTGTTAGCAGATAAAGGACACATGACATGTGGGAGTCTTTTAGGAGTGTTAGGAAGACTTTAGATCCAGCATACTCCTGTTAGAAAGAAGGGCCAGGCTGGCAGGACTAGAAAACCCTCAGGAAAAAGGAGGTATAAGTCACGTATAGGCAGTTGGGATAAGGTGAATCTCTTGAGTGTAGGGGTAAATTTAAGAAACAAATTAGAAGGACAAAAAGGTGACATGAGATACATAACTCTGATAGATAAGTTTACGGAGAAGACTTAAGGATTATTCTGTATATTGAGAAGAAAAGGGTAACTACTGGGAGAGTAGGTCCCCTTAAGCTCAATTTGGTTTTCTATATTTGGACCATGGGTGATAGTTGAGGTTTTAAATTAATATTTCTTGTCTGTGCTTACTGTGAAGAAGAATATGGACGCTATTAAGTGCAGGAAGGGAACAAGGATATCCTGAAGCATATTGCCATTATAAAAGAGGAGGTATGAGTGCTCTTGAAGCACAAAAAGATGGGTAAATCCCAAGAGGATGACCCAGTGGATCCTAGGATACTGTTGGAAGCAAGGGAGGGGTTTGCTGAGATCCTAGCAAAACGTTTTAAAAATTATTTTCAATAGCCACAGCTGAGGTACCAAAACTATGCACCATTAAATATGGACCTATAAAATATGTTAAACAGCCAGAATTATGGCAGTCACTGATGTTGAGGCTTTGCAATCCAAATCTGGGTGATCCAAGCTGTAATGTCCTCTCTTCTGAAGGTGAAACCATTCATCAGCTTGGCTGTAGCCTCTCCACAGGTACAGTGGGAGAGCAAAGTTATGCACATTGACATGTATTAGGCTTTTGTCTTGACTGGATAAATATATTTGTGTAATGTATATAATTAGTTGTGCATTTCATTATTTATTGCAAAATAGGCCACCATTGCAATTAGTAAATGTGGGACAGCAACATGGGATTATGCCACCAGAGGAATGTGCCTTACTCATTATTCATTATAACTTGTGGGTTAAGGACCTGGCGTGATGTCACCATTTATCATTTATCCCTAATTCAATGAAGAGCAATGAGAAGCTGTCTTCATGGACTTCTACAATACTTGTTGTGAATGAACCCTGATACTCCCATCATAGGACTAGTTCCAATATATTGAAACAGAGTATGTTTCTTGTCTGTGTTTACTGCGAAAAAGAACATGGAAGCTATTGAGTGCAGGAAGGGAACAATGATATCCTGAGGGGGAAGGGAGAAGATCTATATCCAGGTGAGCATGTTATGTGGTTTGGAAACTGACTTGCATGTATAAATGTACCCAACTGAAACCTGTTTTCTTTTCTTGATGTTGGAACATTTCTCTGATACAAGGACAAAGCTCTTAAATGTTGCTGCCTTCCAATGGGAATCTGGCAGGAACAATAAGTATTGTATCAACATTGGATTGCAGTGAAAGATCAGGATGGTTCCTGAGAGTACAAAGGAGTAGGCTGAATGAGGTAGAATGTTCTTAATTTCTTTGAAGCTGCACTCTATTTGATGGCAAGTACAAAGCATGCACGGTGTCTTTAGAACTGCATAGAATTTTTTTTCCAACCCACACTTGGAGAAAATAAAAGGAACTGAGTCATTTATAGTGGGCTCTGCAATCACAGTAATTAAGCACCTGGTCAAGGTAACTTTCTGCTCAAAGGTGTTCCTTAGATATTCCACATAAGAAATGGAGCACTGTGCACTGTTTTGGTTGATTTAAAATGAAATATATTTGTTTAAAAGACTTTTTAGAAAGGGTTCATAAGGTTCATTATTGGCATGAAGCAATGATTTATGAAGAATGATTTAATCTTTATTCATTTAAGTATTGAAAGAACAATAATAGATCTTATTGAAACCTCTAGAATTTTGAGGGGATAAACCGTAAAGATGTTTCTTCTGGTGGGAAGACTAAAACTCGGGAACATATTCTCAGATATGGCATTAACCACTAAAGTCTGAGTTAAAGAACAATTGCCTCTCTGAGTTGTGAAAGATTGGAATTATCTGCCTCAGAGGATCCATTTATTGAGTCAAGAGGTATATTGAAAACTGAGATAGTTTACAGTAATCTTTCAGGAAAGATTCCATATAAGGGGTTATCTTTATTAAATGTAGGTAAGCAGTCATTTTGTCTCTCAAAGGGTTCTGAATCTTTAGTATTCCCTACACCAGACTGGCATGGAGGCAGAGTAATGGAATATATTCATGGCTGAAGTAAATAGATTTTTGGACCCTTGGTGAGTTAAGAAAGAAGGATCAGGCAGATCAGTTGAAAGGAGGTCAAGATCATACCATTTGTGACATTATTGAGTGGCCAATTGTGAAAGCAGGGAGGGACAAGTGTGATTATATTACCGATTGTCAAGGGAATATAGTCAGATTACTACTGCGTGCAGATGATTAATGTCAGGTGCTAATGTGACATAAGGTATCATGCAATTTCTCAGTGCTAATCCAGAATTGGCTTGTTCTTGTTGCATTTAGCCACAGATTGTGTCTTTGTTCCACTCTGAGCAAGTTGTGTGGAGTCCTCAAGTGAATCTCAGGTCTAAAAGGCCTCTAAGTACATTGTTCATTAAACAGGTTGAGGTAGAACATTGCAGAAGGAAATCACTTGGAGAATAGGTGTTGCAAAGGACACTTCAACATTTGGTCCCTAATACAAGGAAGCTAATACATAGGTCCCTAATACATTCATTCTTCTACCAATTTTATTTTGTTACTAATGGCTAGTTTCTCCTCTACGATATTGCAGAAACTCCATTTCTTTCTTATTCCATTGTTCTTTGTGTTTGACACCATTAAAAGGCTCCTCCTCTCTATTGATCAAATCTAGTTTCCTGTGTAGCCAACAGTGAGTACTGTATTTCACCAGGAGGTGAACTTACATTTATCAAGAAGGTGTCAAGTGCACATTGCTTTGGAATTATGTTTGCCTTACTTAACATGCAAATATGCATCATGCAACAGCATTTACATTATGTACAATATCCACTATAGTGTCCTGATCATACTTAGAAATTGATCCTATCAGCAATTTAGTCACATGAATCAAGTAGTATGTAAATTTAAATAAAGACCATTTTATCACATACAAAGTCTGTTTGAGTTGGATAATCTTGCAAGTCGGATTCCTGCATACTGCAAGAATCACAAATTATGGAGATGCAAAAATCTAATTTCTGTTCCGAATGACAACTGAATCCACTGAATTATATGA
This sequence comes from Mobula hypostoma, assembly GCF_963921235.1. Lineage (NCBI taxonomy): Eukaryota > Metazoa > Chordata > Chondrichthyes > Myliobatiformes > Myliobatidae > Mobula > Mobula hypostoma. Next base: position 197,207,040 of record NC_086098.1, read on the forward strand.
AAAAACAACTAAAATTGGAATGGGCCTTCAATTCCTCATATTTCCTTTGTTATTCAGTACGATGGTACTAATGTTTTCCTACAGCTCCACCTTTCTGCACTAATTGTCTTTCCCTTAAATCCTTAAATCTATTGATTTGTTTTATCCATTCATTCGATATGCTTATGTCCCCTGGAAGACCTCTGCATCTTATTCACAGCCCACAATATCACCTAGGATTTATTACACTTTATATTGCCAATCCAAATCTCTGATATGGATTGCAAATAGCTTGGGTCTTATTCTCAATCCCTACAACATCATAATAGTCACAGTTTCCAATCCAAAAAATGGATGTTTTATTCCCACCCCCTATTTTCTGTTCAATAACCAATTCTCAAGCCACGTCTGTATATTAGTCCTAATTCTGCGCACTCAAAGTTTATTTAACATATAACCATATAACAATTACAGCACAGAAACAGGCCATCTCGGCCCTTCTAGTCTGTGCCGAACTCTTACTGTCACCTAGTTCCACTGACCTGCACTCAGCCCATAATCCTTCATTCCTTTCCTGTCCATATAGCTATCCAATTTAACTTTAAATGACAACATTGAACCTGCCTCAACCACTTCTGCTGGAAGCTCGTTCCACACAGCTACCACTCTCTGAGTAAAGAAGTTCCCCCTCATGTTACCCCTAAACTTTTGCCCTTTAACTCTCAATTCATGTCCTCTTGTTTGAATCTCCCCTACTCTCAATGGGAAAAGCCTATCTACATCAACTCCATCTATACCACCCATAATTTTAAATACCTCTATCAAGTCCCCCCTCAACCTTCTACGCTCCAAAGAATAAAGACCCAACTTGTTCAATCTTTCTCTGTAACTTAGGAGATGAAACCCAGGTAACATTCTAGTAAATCTTCTCTGCACTCTCTCAATTTTGTTGACATCTTTCCTATAATTCGGTGACCAGAACTGTACACAATGCTAAAAATTTGGCCTTACAAATGCTTTGTACAATTTCAACATTACATCCCAACTCCTATACTCAATGCTCTGATTTATAAAGGCCAACATACCAAAAGCTTTCTTCACTACCCTATCCACATGAGATTCCACGTTCAGGGAACTATGCACCTTTATTTCTAGATTCCTCTGTTCTACTGCATTCTTCAATGCCCTACCACTTACCATGTATGTCCTATTTTGATTAGTCCTACCAAAATGTAGCACCTCACATTTAATAGCATTAAACTCCTTCTGCCATCTTTCAGCCCACTCTTCTAACTGGCCTAAATCTCTCTGCAAGCTTTGAAAACCGACTTCATTATCCACAACTCCACCTACCTTAGTATCATCTGCCTACTTATTAATCCAATTTACCACTCCATCATCCAGATCATTAATATATATGACAAACAACACTGGACGCTGTATAAATCCCTGAGGTACACCACTATTCACCGGCCTCCAATCTGACAAACAGTTATCCACCACCACTCTCTGGTGTCTCCCATCCAGCCACTGCTGAATCCATTTTACTACTTCAATATTAATACCTAATGATTGAACCTTCTTAATTAACCTTCTGTGTGGAACCTTGTCAAAGGCCTTATTGAAGTCCATATAGATAACATCCACCGCTTTACCCTCGTCAACGTTCCTAGTAACCTCTTCAAAAAATTCAATAAGATTTGTCAAACATGTCCTTCCACGCACAAATCCATGTTGACTGTTCCTAATCAGACCCTGTCTATCTAGATAATTTTATACTTTCCATCAATTTACCCACCACTGACGTCAAACTCACAGGCCAATAATTGCTAGGTTTACTTTTAGAACCCTTTTTAAACAATGGAACAACATGAGCGATATGCCAATCCTCCAGCACCATCTGTTTCTAATGACATTTGAAATCTTTCTGTCAGAGCCCCTGCTATTTCCACACTAACTTCCCTCAAGGTCCTAGGGAATATCCTGTCAGGACCCGGAGACTTAACCACTTTTATATTCCTTAAAAACGCCAGTACTTCCTCTTCTTTAATCATCATAGTTTTCATAACTGCCCTACTTATTTCCATTACCTTACACAATTCAATATCCTTCTCCTTAGTGAATACCGAAGAAAAGAAATTGTTCAAAATCTCCCTTATCTCTGTTGGCTCCGCACATAGCCATCCATTCGGATTCTCTAAGGGACCAATTTTATCCCTCACTATCCTTTTGCTATTAATATAACTGCAGAAACCCTTTGGATTTATTTTCACCTTACTTGCCGAAGCAACCTCATATCTTCCTTTAGCTTTTCTAATTTCTTTCTTAAGATTCTTTTTACATTCTTTATATTCCTTGAGCACCTCATTTACTCCAAGCTGCCTGTATTTACTGTAGATCTCTCTCTTCTTCCGAACCAAGTTTCCAATATCCCTTGAAAACCATGGCTGTCTCAAACTTTTAACCATTCTTTTCAATCTACCAGGAACATAAATATTCTGTACCCTCAAAATTTCACCTTTAAATAGCCCCATTTCTCTATTTCATCCTTCCCATAAAACAAGTTGTCCCAATCCACTCCTTTTAAATCCTTTCGCATCTCCTCAAAGTTAGCCTTTCTCTAATCAAAAATCTCAACCCTGGGTTTAGTCCTATCCTTCTCCATAATTATATTGAAACTAATGGCATTGTGATCATTGGACCCGAAGTGTTCCCCAACACGTACCTCCGTCACCTGATCTATCTCATTCCCTAACAGGAGATCCAACACTGCCCCTTCTCTAGTTGGTACCTCTATGTATTGCTGCAAAAAACTATCTTGCACTATTTTACAAACTCCAAACCATCCAACCCTTTTACAGAATGGGCTTCCGAGTCTATGCGTGGAAAATTATAATCTCACACAATCACAACCTTGTGCTTGCTACAAATATCTACTATCTCCTTAGAAATTTGCTCCTCCAATTCTTGCTCCCCATTAGGTGGGCTATAATACACCCCTATAAGCGTTACTACACCTTTCCCATTCACCAATTCCAACCAAATAGCCTCCCTAGATGAGTCCTCTAATCTATCCTGCCAAAGCACCGCTGTAATATTTTCTCAGATAAGCAATGCAACACCTCCCCCTCTTGCCCCTCCGATTCTATCACACCTGAAGCAATGAAATCCAGGAATATTTAGTTGCCAATCACACCCCTCCTGCAACCATGTTTCACTAACAGCTACAACATCATACTCCCAGGTATCAATCCATGCTCTAAGCTCATCCACCTTTCTTACAATGCTCCTAGAATTAAAATAGATGCATTTAAGAACCTCTCCACCTTTTACTCTCTGTTTATCCCTAATGGTGCAAACAACTTTGTTACCTTTTTCTTCCTTCTCCCCTACATCTTCGGTCTGAGTGCTCCCATTCTTTGTCCCCTGCCTATCCTCCCTCACACACTGTCTACTAGCTTTCTCTATTTGTGAACTAACCTCCTCTCTCCTAGTCTCTTCAATTTGATTCCCACCCCCCAACCATTCTAGTTTAACGTCTCCCCAGTAGCCTTCGCAAATCTCCCCGCCAGGATATTGGTCCCCCTAGGATTCAAGTGCAACCCATCCTTTTTGTACAGGTCACACCTGCGCCAAAAGAGGCCCCAATGATCCATAAACTTGAATCCCTGCCCCCTACTCCAATCCCTCAGCCACTCATTTATCCTCCACCTCATTCCATTCCTACTCTCACTCGCACTGTCGTGTGGCACAGGCAGTAATCCTGAGATTACTACCTTTGCAGTCCTTCTTCTCAACTCCCTTCCTAACTCCCTATATTCTCCTTTCAGGTCCTCTTCCCCTTCCCTTTTCCTACCTATGTCATTGGTACCTATATGTACCACGACCTCTGGCTCCTCACTCTCCCACTTCAGGATATCTTGGATGTGATCAGAAACATCCCAGACCCTGGCATCAGGGAGGCAAACTACCATCCGGGCTCCTGACTGCATCCACAGAATATACTTTTTGTGTGGCATTTTACTGAAAGCCTTCAAAAGTGCAAAGAAACTACATTATTTGATCGTGCCTTACCTATTCTGCTAGTTACAACCTCAAAAAAACTCCAACCAAATTATCAAACATGATTTCCCTTTCATAAATCCATGTGGACTTTGCACAGTCCAATTATTATTTTTCTGTGTGCCCTGTTACCACTTCCCTAATAATAGATTCTAGCAATTTTCCCTAGGCAGCAAATTACTCTTGTATGTTCTAGACACTAATTTCTTATCAAACAATGAATGGCACATTTCAATTTTAGTGATGATTACAATTTTCCACTGAAAATTTTAACAATGAAAAGAATAAATTGGCTTTAAAATCATATCCTATAATACTTCTGCAAGTATCTTATTTATTCAGGGGTTTGCGTACTTCCAGTTGAATTACAGTTAAAAAGAATTTAATACTAATCCAGGTTATGCCTTTCCTTATGCTTGGTTGAGTTGAAAGCACTTTTGCCTCGGAGTTATAAGGTTGCTGCTTTAAGTCCCACCACTGACATGTGCTACTTATCCAGTCCGGCACTTGAGTGTCATCTAGCCGTCAGAAGTGCTATAGTTTTGTCAGGGCCCTAAACTGAAGCAGAATATGCTGGCTTAAATAAATTCAAAATATGGTACTCTCTGAAGAAGAACAGAGTGGTCTCCCAGCAACCTAGTTAATAGACTGATCCTGCCAGAACCTAGATTCTTATTATCTGTTCTTTAATTTGCTTGTTGCTTGTGAATGATAATAGACACAAGTTGGCAGCGATTTAAAATCCATTGGATTTAATCCTTGGAATACACTGATAACTTGAGGATTTCTCAACAGAATTATAAGTATCTTCCTATTTCTCTTTGTCTCTTTTTCTTAGTCAATAGGAAAAATAGAAAAAACAGAATCAATTTTAAATAGAACAGGGTCGTTATTTGTTACCATTCAGATATTTTGAATGTATGAATAACACAAAGTGCATAGAAGTACAATAAGGAATGTGGGTCTTCATTACAAGGTAATTGAGTTCAAGTGTAAGGAGATTTCACTATGTCTGCTTTATGTTTTGTAGAGACAACACTTGGAGAACTGCAGAGAACACTAACACCCTTACTTAGGGGGTTCTTGCTCTTAAGTAATGCAGTGCAGTAATTTGATTCCTAGGGTGAGAAGGTTGTCTTGAAAGGAAAGATTGATCTTAAAGGGCCTAGACTCTCTGGAGGTTAAATGATTGAGTGATGCTTATACTGAAAGGCTAGATTGTGAGCGGATTTGTCAGGGTCATTCTTTTTCAAGATGGCGCTGAGCTCTGACTTCACTGTTTCTCGAGTTCATAGAAATGGTTTTGAGTACAGAGAGGGGAGTTAGAGATAAGATTAGGCATTCAGGACAGCAGTAATGTGGGGAAGTTGGAGGTCAGGTTAGAGTTTAAGGACTGTGATGAAGAGAAGTTAGAGGTCATATGAAAGTTTAGGAACAGGGATGTGGAGGTGTTAGAGCTCAGGGCTCTGTTCTGCATCCCATTTTCTGTGTTTGAAGTCCATTGATGTGGATGGGTGACAAAGCATATCCCCAGTCCAGGCCTCTTCTCAGCACTCTTAGGCCAATGATGTGGATAGGTGACGAAGGCATCCACAGTCCACATCTCCACTCTGCTTTCAAAGGCTAGTGACATGGATAGCTGACAAAAGGCATCCACAGCCATGCAAGCAGGAGGCATGAGGGCAGGTCAGTCAGTATGCTTGGAGTTCATCAGGAGTTTGGGGTTCCGTCAGCGTCTAGTCTGAGTCAGAATCAGGTTTAGTATTACTGGCATATGTTGTGAAAGCTGTTGTTTTGTGGCAGACTGCAGGCAATCTGGTGCCTGAAGTTTGACTGGATCTCTGGAAGCCAAAGCCCGATGGCTGACCCCCGGAGACTGGAGGCCTGTGCTGGAGTTGGAGGAATGTCTGTGTGTGTGTGGGTGCGTGGGATGGAGGGCGGAAAAGAGCTTGTTTTTTGCCGTTGTTGTTTTGTTGCTTGTTGTGTTCTGCACTGTTCTGCCAAACATTGTGGGCATGCTATGTTGGCAGTGGAATGTGTGGTGATACTTGGGAGCTGTTCCCAGTATATCCGTAGATTGTGCTGGTTGTTAATGCAAAACAAGGCATTCCACTGTATAGTTCAATGTAGATGTAATGAACATACCTGAATCCAAACACGGGAGAACATCTCACCGAACAGGGCAGTTGAGAATTAGGGGTATATTCTTTGGAATCTGGATGGATCGGTAAAGAACTGAGATGATAAAGAATTTCTTCTCTCAGTGGGCTGTGAAACTTAGGAATTCTTGACCTCACAAAACTGTGTAAGCTGAGTCATCAAGTAAATTCAAGGCTGAGATAGAGTTTGGATTACAGTGTAATCAAGGTTAATGCTGATCATCGGGAGCAGAGTGAAAACCCAGATCATCTATGATCTTATTGACAGTTGGAGAGGCTCTGGGAAAATATGACCTACTTCTGTTACGTGCGGCAGGGAACAGCGCTGGAGGAATAATATTGTGGTGCAATGTTAAACTAAGACTTGAAATGTACTCTCAGGTTGACATAAAAGTTTACATGACTTGGAAGAAGAGCCAAGGTGTTAAGCACTATGTTCTGATTATTTTTGTTCTCATTCAACATTGCAAGAACAAACTATCATGTTGCTGCTTATAGGAGTATAATATGTCCTAAAAGTTGCCTTGTTGCCAACATTGCAGTTCAAATATACTTCATTTGCTGTAAGATGCTCTGGCACATCCAAAGGAGAACTATTTGAAAACACAGCATTTTTTATCTGCTTAAGTCTTATCACATGTGAGATGCAGAGGGAGGTGAACGTATCTGATAGGAGTGGAAAGAGAGGTTATTAAAGGGACCTCCGCTCTCATCTCCTATCAGATTCCTTCTTCTTCAGCCTTAACTTTTTCTACATATCTCCTCATAGTTCCTCGCTTCACCTCCTCCCCCACCCACTAAATCGGCTTCACCTGTCATCTACCTGCCAACTTATACTTCTTTCCCTCCCCAACATTCTTATTTAGGCTTCTTCCCCCATTCTTTCCAGTCCCTTTCCAAAGGATTTTAGGCTGAAACACTGAATGTTTATAGATGCCGCCTAACCTGCTGAGTGCCTCCAGCATTTTGTATGTGTTACTCTTGATTTGATGAGGGTGATATGTTAATGTCCACTTATTTATGAGACAATATTCTTCCTTTGTCTATAATGCTGCAGTTCTTTTAACGATTTAGCAAGGGAACATTGCACTTCCCTCCCATTAGTTAGTCTAAGAACCACATTGGAGTTTCATGTCATTCACTTAGTTTGGGCTGATGGATACTTAAGTATTGGATATTTTATCCCTTGCATCTACTTTGTATTTAATTTCAAACAATAAAATCCTTTTTTCATATTGAAAAAGCACGTAGCAATTTAGATTTGAAATTCCAGCATCAAAGAGCAGAAATGTAAATGCCGCAACTTAATTAAAGTATTTGCTCCATAATCTCTGTGGCTATTTCTGAATGTTAGAAAATGTTTTTCATTTATTTAAACAAAACATCTACTTATAGAAGTTTTTCTCTTCCTTTTCCCTTTTCTTCTATTCCCCACTCTGGCCTCTTACTGCATCTCACCCGCCTATCACCTCCCCCTCGTGCCCCTCCTTCTTCTCTTTCTCCCATGGCGCACTCTCCTTTCTATCAGATTCCTTCCTCTCCAGCTCCTTACCTTTCCCACCCACCTGGCTTCACCTATCTCCTTCCAGCTATCTTCCTTTTCCTACCTCCAATTTTTTATTCTGGCGTCTTTCTTTCCAGTCCTGAAGAAAGGTCTTGGCTTGAAACATTGACTGTTTATTTATTTCCATGGATGCTGCCTGACCTGCTGAGTTCTTCCAGCATTTTGTGTGTGTTACCTATAAAGGATCTTCAATAAATATGGGAAAAGGGATATCTGATTTGATCTTTAAAGGAGGTATTACGGAATACATACCTGTAAAACTTAATATGTGTTTTCACTGTCAATTCCCTAAGTTGATAATTGTTACTGAGACTGTCATTTCTCCCATTTAAATTGAATCTCTATTGTATTTAACTGGTTTGTCCTAACCTATTATATATAAAATTATTTCACTTTATATTCACAAGTGATACAGCACAAAAGGCCATCATATAGTGGCATGGCAATCAGGGACATTTATGGAATAATAGTCAAATATTCAATTAATTAATGCACCTATTTCTATTAAGTATGCGAGTGTCAGTCAAAGTAGCTTATGAATGTAGATAAGGAAACCAATCATTTTCAAACTAAAATTGACACTTCACTTAAAGAACACTGGCACATCCATTTAAACTGAAAGTACATTTACAGCCTGTCTTTCAAATATATCACATACAGCTGTGCTAACAGTTGGCGGTACGCTGCTCTGTCATTTCTTATCTAGCAGAGTTACGTTAAATGTAATATACTTTAAGTTTGATCCTGTAGAATGCTGACTACCATTTTTGAATGGTTCAATAATGCTTAGCTTTAGTCATCCAGAAAATGTTGTATTAGGGTTCGTAAGAAGGTCACCTTTTCAAACAAGCTGTTAGTTTCATTCAAAGCCAATGTCACAGTATTTATCGATGAACAACTTAAAATATTGTAAAGGTACATATTAAATACACTGGATAAACAATATCACTGTTTGCTAATGCATAAAGGAACAGGATCATCAATGGAATTAAACAAAGCAATCCCCTATGTTAATTCAGCAACGTGGGGGATATTATGCTAAATGTCAGTTCCAGCATTATGTTTACATGTAACAAAAGCATCAACTTTAAAGCTGTTATAATATTCTGTCCTTTGAAATCACTTCAGGTCAAATAAGTTAGCTCAATAGATACAGACTCCCAAAGTCTCAACACCTACAGAATATCTTGTTGCTTACTTGAACTTGAAGTGTATCCCATTTTGAGCTCCACGTTTGTCAGTCAGCCTTTAATTATTGTGAATAAACTAACTCAAAACAATTACGTGCGGTTTTGAAGTAGTTCATCTGTGCCACTGAATTAGAGAAAGAGGTCATCACGACTTTCATATGGCAAATAACTTCCTTGAGATGTACAATAATTTACATTTTTTTTTAAATGAAGTTTTATTCATAACCAAAAGTTGGAAAACTAAATTCTTTCTTGTTTATAGAAGGCTGGAAATTATTTTTGATCATGCTGTTGAATAAATATTTAATTGATTTAAATCACAGCTAAAAGATGTTAAAATAATATGGCAATTAGTCCATTTCAGGTTACAATTAATTGAAAAAGTAAATAAATATGCAGATTAGAGCATCTCAACCAGAGATTCTCAAAGCATTATTCACCATAAATTGGAAAATTTGCTATAATACAGAGATGGGATTATGTGCTATGTAATAAACATTGCTCAGCATATTACACACTTTTAAGTGAAATGCAGTGAGGTTTGAGACTTGTCTGCACGTTTGAACCAGAAATTAAGAGTCTGAGCTTCCATGAAATTGGATCCAATTATGATTACAGTGAAACCTAATGAAAAGTCATCTACCACAGGAAACGTTTACAATGTATTTACATTTGCTTGATGCCTGCTCTATGTTTGGCAATACAGTTCAAAAAGGGTAAGAGATCTAAGCTTTCCAGAAAAAAAGAATAACGAACAGAATGAGAATCAGAATCAAGTGTATCAGTGGCATATGTTATTTTGTGGCAGCAGTACATTGCAATATGTAATAATATTTTAAAAAAATATATAAATCACAATAATATATATTGAAAACAAAAAACTAAGTATACAAAACATGATATGCAACAAAAAATAGTGAGGTAGTGTTCATAGATATAGTGTCCATTCACAAATCTGATGGCAGAGGGGAAGAAGCTGTTCCTGAAATGTTGAGTGTGTGTCTTCATGCTCCTGTATCTTCTCTTTGATGGTAGCAATGAGAAGAGGGTATGTCCTGGGTGATGGGGATCCTTAATTATGTATGCTGCCTTCCTGAGGCATTGCTTTTTGAAGGTGCCCTTGATGCTGGGGAGGCTAGTGGCCATGATGGAGCTGGCAGAGTTTACCACTCTCTGCATCTACAGTGGCCCCTCCATATCAGATGGTGGTATAACCAGTCAGAATGCTCTTCACTGTACACCTGTAAAAATTTGCGAGCGTCTTTGAGGACATACCGAGTCTCCTCAAATTCCTAATAAAATACAGCTGCTGTCATGATTTCTTTGTAATTGCATCAATATGTTGTACCCAAGATAGATCTTCAGAGATCTTGACACCTAGGAATTTGAAGCTGCTCGCTCTTCCACTGCTGATCCCTCAATGAAGACTGGTGTGTTTTCCCTCAACCTCCCCTTCCTGAAGTCCACAATCAATTCATTAGTCTTACTGACACAGAGTATGAAATTGCTGTATTGTCAGCAGCTTTGGGCTCCATATCTCAGAAAGGATGTGTTGTCATTGGAGAGAGTCCAGAGGAGTTGAATTGACTTTATTTCTTACATCCGTCGCATACATGTGGAGTAAAAATCTTTATGTTACGTCTCTGTCTAAATGTGTAATGTGAAATCGTAGTCATTTATAATAATTTATGCTAAATAGAACAGTCAATGTAACATAGAAATACAGTCAAATTGGCGTGAGGTTAATCAGTCTGATGGTCTGGTGGAAGAAGCTATCCTGGAGCCTGTTGGTTCTGGCTTTTAAGCTATAGTATTCTTTCCCGAATGGTAGCAGCTGGAATAGACTGTGGTTAGGGTGACTTTTGGGTTCCCAATGTTCCTTTGGGCCCTATTTTCACATCTGTCTTTGTAAATGTCCTGAATCATTAGATTAGATTAGATTATGAGGACATGCAGTCCTCTTTTATTGTCATTTAGTTATGCATGCATTAAGAAATGATACAATTTATTCCTCCAGAATAATATCACAGAAACACAAGACAACCCAAGACTAGAAAAAACTGACAAAAAACACATAATTATAACATATAGTTACAACAGTGCAAAGCAATACCGTAACTTGATGAAAAACAGATCATGGGCACAGTAAAAAAAAAGTCTCAAAGTCCCTCGAAAGTCCCATCATCTTACGCAGATGGTCGAAGGGAGAAACTCTCCCTGCCATGAGCTTCCAGTGCCGCAAACTTGCCGATGCAGCATCCTGGAAGCACCCGACCACAGTCCGACTCTGAATCCGTCCGAAAACTTCGAGCCTCCGACTAGCCCTCCGACACAGAGCACCGAGCACCATCTCTGCCGAGCGCTTTGACCCCGGCCCCGGCAACAGGCAATAGGTAAAGCCGAGGATCTGGGGCCTTCCCCTCCGGAGATTCTCGATCGCACAGTAGCAGCGGCAGTGAACCAGGCATTTCAGAAGTTTCTCCAGATGTTCCTCCGTGCTTCTCACGTTCATCTCCATCAAATCAGGATTGTGCATGACCCCTATTTAACAAATACCATATCAATTCAGAGCGGCCGCGTGCGCTGCGTCGCGCTGCCATCTTCTTCTCCCCTAGCCAAGAGTATGCTAGGGAGCAGTTGCCGATTAGCACACCATCTCAGCCTCACCAAGATGTCTGCCCTTCTCCCTCACCTCCGGTGCTTCTTCCGAGATAGCGGCGGAGTAAGAGATGAATCTCCCATGGATTGCACAAGCAGGAGTTCCCAGTGTTGGAAAGGCGGCACATCGTGGGCAAATGCCATCTTACCAATGTTCAGAAGGGTCAGTCTATCATATCTAATGAGGCTATCAGCTACTTGAACAGAAAATGCTAAGAAATTTGTAGAAATTAGTAATATACTGTAGATTTGGAATGGAGCTTGCAACACAGCCGTCGGACACAGCGCCATCTTGAACAGGAGAGGTTCACGAGGATGATTCCAGGAATGAAGGGGTTAATATATGCAAAGCGTTTCGCAGCTCTGGGACTGGGCTCACTGGAATTTAGAAGAATGCGGGGGATCTCATTGAAACCTACCGAACATTGAAAGGACTAGATAGGGTGGATGTGGAGAGGATGTTTCCTATGGTGAGGATATCAGAACTAGAGAGCACAGCCTCAAATCTCATGGTTGACCTTTTATAACAGAGATAAAGAGGAATTTTTTTTAGCCAGAGAGTAGTGAATCTGTGGAATACGCTGCCACAGACTGTGGTGGATTCCAAGTCCATGGGTATATTTAAGATGGAAGTTGATAGTTTCCTGATTGGTTAGGGCATCAAAGGATACAGCAAGAAGGGTGTATGGGATTAAGTGGGATCTGGGATCAGCCATGATGGAATGGCGGAGCAGACTCAATGGGTTGATTGGCCCAATTCTGCTCCAATGTCTTATAGTCTTATGATTGTTGCAACACAATTCAACGATTAATCTATTTCACTCTTCTATGTTTCTTTATTACCATCTGAAATCTGCCACCTATTGTGGTGTCATTAGCAAATTTATAGATGGTGTTTGACCTATGCCAACCAGTCAGTCCTGGGTATAGAGAGAGTAGAGCATTGGCTAAGCATGCACCCTTGAGGTGTGCCAGTGTTGATTATCGGCGAGGACGAGATGTTACTTCTGATCCACACTGACTGTGATCTCCTAGAGAGGAAATCAAGGATCTATTTGTAGAGGGAGGTACAGAGGCCCAGGTTTTGGAGTTCATCAATTAGAACTGAGGGTATGATTGTGTTGAATTCTGAGTTGCAGTTAATAAATAGCAGCCTGACGAAGGTATTACTATCGTCCAGGTGATCCAAGGCCGACTGGAAAGCCAGTGAGATTACCTTTTCTGTACCTATTGTGGTGATAGGCAAATTGCAGCAGGTCCAGGTCCTCAATTAGGCAGTAGTGATTTGGTGCATGATAAATGTCTCAAAGCACTTGATATGAGTGCAACTAGGTGATAATCTTTGAGGAAGCTCATCCTGATCTTTTTGGGTACTGGTATGATTGCCACCCTTTAGAAGCAGGTAGGAACCTTTGACTACAACTGTGGGAGATTGAAGATGTCCTTGAACACTTCTGCCAGTTGTTTGGCACAGGTCTTCAATGCCTTACCAGGAGCACTATCAGGGCCTGACGTTTTGGAAGAATTCACCCTCTTGGAAGATGTTCTGACATCAGCCTCCAAGACAGAGATCACAGAGTCACCAGATGCTGCAAGGATTCACATAAGTGTAGTTTTATTCCCCGTTCAAAGCGTGCATAAAAGGCATTGAACTCATCTTGGACCGAAGCATCACAGCCATTCATGATGTTAGGTTTCGCCCAGAGCAGACGGCATCTGATTTCATTTCCAACTTCAATCAGAATTGTTTTCTCGCCCATAAAATAGACTTCCATAGGTCATACTTACACTTATTGTATAGTTTTGGATTGCCAATCTTGATTGCCACAGATCTAGCCCTCAGTGGACTACAAATCTCATGGTTCATCCATGCCTTTTGTTTTGGGTATGTGAAATATGTTCTCAAAGGCACGTGTTTTGATGAAGTCAGTGGCAACAGTGGCATGGTCATTCAGATTCCAAGATGAGTCCCTGTATATCGTCCAGTCCACTGACTCAAAGCAGTCCTGTAAGTGCTCCTTCAACTCCCTTGTCCATACTTTCTTGGTGCTCACTACTGATGCTGCAGTCTTTAGTCTCTGCATACTGTATATGCCAGGAGTAGAAGTACAGCCAGGTGATTGGACTTTCCAAAGTGTGGGCGTTGGATTGAATGGTAAGTGTTCTTGATAGTTGTATAAAAATAGTCAAGTGTATTGAGTCCTCTGGTTCCACAGGTGGTAGTTGTTCAGAGACTTCTTCAAGTTGGCCTTGTTTAAATCCCCACAATGATAAGGTAGGTGTCAGGGTGTGCTGTTTTGTTGCAGCTGATCAGACAACAATTGTCTGATGTTGACCTGAGGTAGAGTATACACCACTACCATGATAATGGCAGAAAACTTCCTTGGACAATAAAATAACACTTGACTGCTAGGTGTTCCAGCTTGGGTGATCAGGGCACCACGATGAGTCAATCATAAAGCATACTCTACCTCCTCTACTTTTAAAAACTGAGCTCTCCTGTCTTTGTGGTGGATGGCGAAACCATCAGGCTGCAGATTTGCATCCAAAGTGGTGAGTGTGAGCCACGTTTCCATAAAACAATGAACACAGCAGTCCCTGGTGTCCCTTTGGTATTGCAATTTTGCTCTGAGGTCTTCAATTTTATTTTCCAGCGACTGTATATTCACTAGCAGTGTAGTCAGGGGTGGCCATATAAAGCCTCTGTGTTTCAAATATACCTGTAAATCAACATGCAACCCTGCATCCATTTTCTTAATAGGGAACTGTGCTCACAACCCAAGTCTGCAGTTTGGGATCTGCTGATATTGCTAAATTTAAGTATCAATAGATTATATTAAAACATCTTAAAGCATTGTTGCTTGCTGAATTGCTCTGTCTGTGTATTTCAACTCCCGTAGTCCTAAACAAGAACATTTGATGATTCCTATTGGAGCTGTACACAGAGTTGCCACTTATCTGCACCATCTTGATTAAAAAGCAGATATTTTACAAATCTTACCAAGTTTAGACTCAGATGGTCCTATTGCTAAGCTAGTGAACTTTGGATAGACCGAATGTATGATGTTTATGTTGAAAAACAATTTGGAATAGATTAATATGCTTTTGATTTCATGTTTCTTAACTGATTAAAGCTGGAAGATATGCTGTTCTAGAAGAATGTATTAATGGATATAAAGGATGATATACGTGTCTGTAAATGAGATGTAGTTATTCTTTCAAAGCCTCAAAATCAATTTTTTTTAAAGGAACAATGACAGAGGTTAAAATATTCTACATCGTTAGCCTTGGGCTTCATTATTGTAGCTTTTTGTTCAAATACCAAGACTTTTTTGCATTTAAATGCCTATTTTATGTTCCTTTAAACCTTTTTGTCATAATGATTCACAGATCTGCTGGGTATTTATCAACAGTTGCACACTAGATGCCATTTTTTATTGTACTATGAGCAGATCTCATGGCATTGTTCAGTGATTTGAATAGTGCAACGCTTTATAAGGATAAATGTTGTGCATTCTGTTGTTCAATAGAACAGTCTGTAATGAAGGCCTTTTTTTATCTGTTCGTGAAGTCCTCTGGTTTATTTTAAATTTTAATTGCATTTGTCTCACGAACTTTGCAAACTTTCATGTTGGATTTCAAGCTCCACCTGTGACGTATGTAGCAATCAGATGCTTTGAAATATGATTCATGCCATGTCCCATTTCAGTGCATCAACATACTTGGTAGTATTTCTGGGAGTTATTATTTTGGTCACATACCACATATGTGATGGAGACAGCATCAGTAGTCTGAAAGTGTCTGATTTGCTAATTTTTCACTCTAATGACAGATCAAGAGGGGTGCAGTGGAAATTGGCTTTGGTGTTCTCTAGATAAATAAATGCTGGTACATTGTGCAAATTTTAATTCTGAATGTTTGTGTAATCCTTTAAAAATCATGAAATGATTGTGTTAAGGTCTTACTTATATCGTTACAATGAAGTAAGATGAATCATATCAGGATCACCTGGAGCATAATATCCTGCATCAACTGTGGTCACAGAGTAGCACCTAAAATTTCAATGGATGTTCTTGATCTCTCATCATAACATCAAAAAATCAGAGTTACAAGTAAAATATAGCAGTAAATAGGGGAATCCCTGTAGAAATTCAATCCTTCTATTGGTCAGCCTATAATCACAGCAGACATACAAAAAAAAAAGTAATTATCTATTATCATTGTCAGGATCTGTTGCCAAGGCTCATAATTGGCTGTTCATCATACTTAGCAGATGTAGACCAGTATACATTAAGAATATTTGTTAGAAATTGATCTTGGCCACAATCATGAATGTATAATTTAAATGCTTTCCTCGTATGATTTACTTAGGATGCAGTATAGCAGTGGTACTTCACTGTTAGCACATCTTCAATGGTTTTGTAAGCTTATATGAAAGGACAGAGGCATGACCCATATGTATCACAATGAAACATTATTAAAAAAAACAACTATCTAGAGTCTCTGGAAATAAATAGTTTGATTTTCTATCTGACTTCCTAAAACACTGTAGTCCAGAAATTTGATTATATAGCAAGCCATTTCTTCCCCTTGATACATGATCCAATGCATACAATCAATGATTAATCACTTTTATGCAAACCCATAATGTCTGTGTCATGTGCTTCCTTGCTTATTGCCGTATTTTTAGCCAAACAGGGTTGAGTGAGGATAGGATGTGAAAGTTCATTGGTGATGGAGCCAATGACTGACAGCAGTCAATGCTGACTCTACCCTCATACCTCAGGTCTCCTCGCTTTAATTTTTTTCCGCAGCTGGCACCAAAGTTACCAGTTTTCTTAAGTGTTGACCCTGGCTGCATTTGAGGCTGTAAGTGATGGTTCAGCTTTGTAGAATGAATGCCCCCACAGCAATTGCAGGTAGAGAAAGCTGTCTCTTTAACAGGGCCAAGCATGACTTCAGTCAGGACATATTGCATTCAGCTGGTGCACAGGACTGCTAAAGTCATGCCCTGTCATAGTGTGTTAATAAGAACTGGTGCCTCTTATGTTCTATGAACAGTACATAAGACCCAAGGTGAGTTCTCTACCAGGTCAAGGTGGCCTGGAGATTTGCCTAAAATGCAATTTAGCATGTGATTTTTAACTCAATTAATTTTTTCTATCCTAGATTTTTTCCCTCTACAGTTTATTGTGATTTTCTTTATTTTAGTCAATTTGACAAGTAAGCATGTACCTTTTATTCAATAGCTACTTCAAGGACATAAAGAGGACTGAAGTGATCCGACACATTTTGTGTATAAGGTTGTATTCATGATCAATAATCAGATTTGAGCTGTTTTATGGAGCTGTTTTATGGAGCTAATACTTGAGTATTATATTTAAGTCCTTTTCTGGATTTAATATTTATCATGGGCATTTTAATAGCCTTTCCAATTTATCATCACCTTTTGAAATATTTCCAACAAATTTCATAGCACAATAATAAAAGCAAAATTACTATGATCAAGCATATTAGACACATAAATACTTAATATGGTTGTAGTTTAATTCTTTTGTTACAGAGACCTACTGAAATGTACAAATGAAGCCGGTGGAGTAGATTTTGGGAAGCTGATTTAATTTCCGCAGCACTAGTGGTGAGGAGCAAGGAGCCTCTGGTAAAGGGAGATACAGGACTGCTTTAAGTCAGTGGACTGGAAAGTATTCAGAGATTCATCTTCAAATCTGAATGAATATGCCACAGGTTATCACCAACTCCATCAAGACCTGTGTGGATGAGTATGTGCCTTCAGGAACATACTGGATATACCCAAACCAAAAGCCGTGGATGAATCAAGAAATTCAGTCTGCTGAGGGCTAGATCAGTGGCATTCAAGACTGATGATCCAGAAATAGACAATAAGACCAGGTACGACCTAAAGAAGGCTATTTCAAGGCTAAAAAACAACTCTGGTTGAAGTTAGAGAGGGAATTGGATGGACATCTGCTCTGGCAGGGTTTTCAGGCCACTACGGGTGAAATGCAGTATCATCGGGAGGGTAACAATCATAGCAGTGCCCATGGATTACAGGGTGAGCTTTCTCAAAGATTATCGCCTAGTTGCACTCACATCAAGTGCTTTGAGAGGTTTATCATGCCAAAATCAACTACTGCCTGACTAAGGACCTAGACCCATGGCAATTTGCCTATCACCACAATAGGCCTACAGCAGATGTAATCTCACTGGCTCTCCACTCGGCCTTGGATCACCTGGACAATTGTAGATAATAGGAATACCTATGTCAGCTACTGTTTTCTGACTACAGCTCAGCGTTGAACACAATCATACCCTCATTTCTAATCAAAAAGCTTCAAAATCTGTATTACCCTCTGCAACTTGATCCTTGACTTCCTCACTGGGAGACCACAGCCTGTGTGGATCAGAAGTAACGTCTCCTCCTCATTGACAGTCAACACTCGCACACCTGGAGGATGTATGCTAAGTTCACTGCTCTGCTCTCTCTACACCCACAATGGAGTGGCTAGGCTCAACTCAAATGTCATGTATAAATTTGCTGATGATGATACTATTTTTGGCAGAACTTCAGATAGTGATGAGGAGGTATACGGGAGTGAGATAAATCAGCTAGGTGTGGACTTCAACAACAACCTTGCACACAGTATCAGTAAGACCAAGGAATTGATTGTGGACTTCAGGAAAGGAAATTTGAGGAACACAAATCAGTACTCATCGAAGAATCTGAAGTGGAAAGGGTGAGCAGTTTCACATATCAGTAGGACTGACATATTGATGCAATTACAAAGAAGGCATGACAGTGTCTAGATTTCATTGGAAGTTTGAAGAAAATTGGTATATCACCAAAGACCCTCACAGATTTCTACGGATGTACCATGGAGAGCATTCCAACTGGTTGCATCATTGTCTGGTATGGAGCGAAAAAAGTGGCAGGAAGTTATAAACTCAGCCAGCTCCTTCATGGGAACTAGTGTCCCCAGCATCCAGCACACCATCAAAAGGTGATGACAGAAAAACGTGGCATTCAACTTTAAGGACGCCCATCACCCAGAACGTGCCCTCTTCTCATTGTTACCATCGAAGAGATACAGGAACTTGAAAACACACACTCAATGTTTCAGAAAAAGATTTTTGAATGGACAATGATCCCTTGGATGCTATCTTGGTATTTATTTTCCTCTCTTTGCACTTCTTATTTAATTTAATTTCACGATATGTGCCGATGATATTAAGCCTGATTCTGATTCTGCTTCATTTGGAGGAGTTTCCTTTGAATTAAAGCTGATTGGTTACTGCAGTCTCTGCAGAAAGTTATTAGTTTCATTAACCCCATAAACCCAGTCATAAATTGCACTGGAGGACCTACAGAGAAGATTCACCTGGATTGGAGGACTTTCAGTTATAGGGAGAGATTAGATAGACAGAACTTCATACCATTCTATGCTTGCATTAATTTAAATATAATGGGCTGTTAGCTACTGAAAAAGATGAATCATATCCTGGGATGTTGCCACAGTGTTGATGCATGGTTCTACTGGTGCTTCTGCAGATTTTTGCATGTCTGATTTTATATTAACTGGGTCAATGGCTGATTTGTTCAGCAGGTATAAAGCTGGACAGGTGGGGCTAGGGAAAAGTGTTGGAAGGTTGGGATCCAAAGTAACTGCTGCTCATGTGTGAATGTAGGTAAAGTGTTTGATAATAACTTGTTTACTCATGCATACGTGGACTCATACACTTACTGTTTGAAATTTTAATGCTCAGATGCTTCCACACAAACAATGGTACTTCATATAAAAGTCTCGTTTAAACAGTGTTGTGATGTACTTGAAAATTCAATATCTTTTTTTTAAACATTAGTGGATTAAAATGCAGATTGAACCAATTATTTAGAGTATCGAGCGATCCAGTTTTTAATTACTGCATGCAACATTATCTGATTAATTGGGTTTGTAAGACACATTAAGCTAAGACCTTAGCAAAACAATTGATTAAAAACTTAGCAATTCAAATAGCCATTCTAATATTTGACAGAAATTGTAGTTAAAAGAAAATACGGATGACCGGCATAAAGTATCTTGATTTACTGAACAGAAGAATGATAATTCTCTTCATTTGTGCTGAAAAACATCTGCATTTTAAAAAAAAGGAAGGCACAACACCTTTCTAAACCAAGACAAAAGAACTAGGAATAAGAAAGGCCAAATGGCACTCAGGTCTTTGAAGGGTTAAGACTGGTAGCCAGAGAGGAGGCTGGGATTACTAGTCCTGGGGTGTCATCAGTGGTAAGGGATAAGGACAAAGGCTGTAGAGATGTGTGATTGCCAATCAAGAGATTAGTTTATCAGTATACATAAGAGTTGAGGTTTATTAGTGAAAGAATATGTCACTGGTTGTAAGATCAAGGTTCATGAAGAATTGGGGAAGGAAATGGTGGCCAGGGAATGGCCAAATTGGCAGATCAATAGGTAGGAGACTTCTTGAGTGAGGGCCTTGAGTTTGGGGAACTAAAGTTAATCTGGGGATTATAGTTTATATCTATTCTTTTCCAATTTTGTTTCCTTGGGTCACCCAAAGGATAGGAGACACTGCCAACATTAAAGCTCCCCCACCAATTGATCTCAAAGTGTGCATGAGAAATTTCAGTTCTGATCACTTCCCCAAGTGGACAGGCCAGGTTAAGCACAATACTTTAGTACCAAAATTATGCTCCAGTTCCACAAACACTGAAGATTATAGTTAAGCAAGAAAGATCTATTTTAAAAGTTCATTTCCTGATATCAGGTTAACCCAAAACATGACATAAGTCACTGGTAACACACACAAAATGTGGGAGGAACTCAGCTGGCTAGGCAGCATCAGTGGAAAAGAGTAAACAGACAATGTTTTGGGCCGAGACCCTTCATCAGGACTGCTGAATTCCTCCAGCATTTTGTGTGTTGCTTTGATTTCCAGCATCTGCAGATTTTCTGTTGTTTGTGATAGTCTCTGGTATATAGTGACTCATTAATGCAGAAACTGTGACAGGCAGTCTGGGCATAGCATGCTCCAGTAAACAAGCCAAGATGCTGACCAGATGGTCTATTTTTTTATGATACCTTGGCCAGATTCTCAAGATATCTCTCCTGTTGTTCTTCAAAATATTACTGCTGTATTTATTATGGCTACCTGAGAAAGATGATAAAGTCCTGGTTAATGTTTCATGTGAAAGATGATATCTTTAACAGAGCCAATCTGCCTTAATATGGCCCTGGTATGTCAGCCTGGACTTTTGTCTTCATGCTTCTGGGCTGAAGCAAAGACACAGGTAGTTATCTTACAATATTTTCTGCTCTCTTCTCAAAAGTCAGGTTGTTGAGATTTGGGAGGCTCCTTTACTAAATTGGATCACCTAAAGAATTATGAATTGCAGAGATTTAAATTGTCATTCAAATAATTTTAAGTAATTCCAACACGAGTCATCATGGAGAAGAGAGAGATGGTTTTTCCCTAGCATGGGTCGTAACTTGATTAGAATGTCAACCTCAATTTTCAAACCAGTTCAAATTCAAGGTTGTTTAATGTCATTTCCATTACATAAGTGTAAAGGAGAATGAAATAATTGTTACTCAGAATTTGTTGCAGCACTAAACAAAGGAACTATACAGGGAATACACAAGATAGCTTACATACATCGATTGGTTGTATTTCCATAAAGTGATGATAGGCTCAGCAGCATCTGTACAGAAGGTGACTGAGAAAAAATAGTAGAGTAGTGCAGGTTGGAGTGCGGAGGGTTAGCGATGGTGGTGTTGATCAGCCTTACTGCTTGGGGAAAATAACTGTTTTTTTTTTGAGTGTGGTGGTCCTGGCATAGATGCTACATAGCCTCCTCCTTCATGGGACTGGGACAAACGGTCCATGGGCAGGGTGGGTGAGATCCTTCATGATGTTACTGGCTCTTTTCTGGAACCTTGGTGTATATATGTCCTTGATGGCGAGTAGGCTGGTGCCAGTGATGCATTGGGCATTTTTGACTACCTGTTGTAGAGCTTTCTTATATGCCTCAGTGCAATTTCCTTACTGTGCATTAATGCAGGTTATTAAGATGCTTTCTCCAGCACCTCTGTATAATGACATGAATATAGATGTGCGTTGTCCAGCTCTCTTCAGCCTCCTCAGAAAGTCGAGGTGGCGGTGAGCTTTCCTGATTGTGCAGAATATATTCAGGGACCATGAGAGGTTGTGCAAGATGCGCACTCCCTGGAGTTTGAAACTGTTCGCAGTTTTCAGGGAGTTGCAGGACCTAGCAGGACATCCACTGATTTCAACATTTTAAAGGTAATATTAATCAAACTCATTTCCACCTTCTGTAGCCTTAGGGTGCTAGAAATGTCAAAGAGCTCACATCTGCCTTATATACCTAATGCATATGTCAATCTGTCAGCCCTCCGCTTGTACAGTCAACCCACGAAGAATGACTGATGGAAGACCTCATGACAAATGAAAAGTTCTGTTGTTGCTCAGCAACAACATGAAGGACAAGGTTTTGTTTTGCGCCTATTGCTATGGCGAAGCAGATATTATCCTGTAAAATTTACAAGATTTTAGATTATTTGTGCACTTTAGTTTTTTTAGGTCATTTACCAGCACATGATAGAAATTATTATCATAGATCAAATTACTCCTTACTCTTGCAGAAGAAGTGACATTTAATAATTTCAATTAATATCTGATCTGAATGTTTCAACTTGGCTCTGCCATTAAATGAATAAACTGCTAACCTTCTACATTCTTAGCTGGGCTGCAAGTGCAAACGTGTCTTGCTGCTCATTGTCTAATCGGTTTTACACCTCAACAACACACAAATTGTCAGTGGTAATCTGTACATTCTGAAGTAAAAGTTTTTTAAACACGCCATCCTATGAAGAGGTTGGGTGTCATTTTTGGTAGGCTGATTTGCAGAAGCAACCAACGACACAATCTGTCCTGTCACATTGCTGGAGAAATGTTACAAAACATTTCATTACAGTTCTTTTCAAGAGCAGTAATTGTTGTCATTGTAGTAGAAACCAAAAGCTATCTTGTACACAAGATCTTGCAATTTGAAGACTGACCAATCTTTTGATTCACGGCATGGTTGAAATATATTGTCCAAAGGACGAGGAAAACATTTTTAATATACTGATTTTATACTATAAAAAGCTATTGGTTGCCAATGAATAGCCCTAGTACAGCCACTATAATCCCCAAGTTAAATCTATGTGAATTTCTTTGGCAAGGATTCTGGCTTAAGTGATCTTGGCCATTTTAGATTGGGATTCTCCAAACTGTCTAACATTACTTTGGCAGATGATGGAATAAATTCCTGGAGAAATAGTTGCTACCTAAATGGCAGGAATACCTGCAAAGAATTGTGTTTGAATTTGGGGTGGGACAGATAGATTTATATTTTATTAGCAGGAGTAAATTGTGAAAGTCAATAGGTATATTCATTTCTGAGGGAAAAAATATAGTTGACATTAACTTTTTTTTACGGATTATTTTCTGTTATCTTGTGTCATGGTTCCTGTTGAGAACTAGCTGCTGTCTTCCCTCAGTCTTCATGTGAACATCAGAAACAGAAGCTGGAGTTGGCTATCTAGCCCTTCATGCCTGTTCTCTCATGCAATAAGATTGTGACTGATCGTTTGCTTCAATGAGACTTTCCTGCTATAACCCTGTATCATTTGATGCCCTTAATATTTTGAAATCTATCGATCTTGAATATATTCAGAAACTAAAAAAAGGCTCCATTGCCCCCTCAGCTAGAGAATTTCAAAGAATCATCACCATGTTCTGAAGAAATTTCTTTTTTCCAACTCTGACTGTTGGTTGAAAAGGAAGCAATAATTCTATACTCATCCCATCAAGCCGCTGAAGAATTTTGTATACTTCAATGATATTACATAGAAAACCTACAGCACAATACAGGCCCTTTGGTCCACAATGCTGTGCCGAACATGTCCCTACCTTAGAAATTACTAGGCTTACCTATAGCCCTCTATTTTACTAAGCTCCATGTACCTATCTAAAAGTTTCTTAAAAGATCCTATCGTATTGGCCTCCACCACCATCGCAGGCGGCCCATTCCATGCACTCACTACTCTCTGAGAAAAAAACTTACCCCTGACATCTCTGTACCTACTCCCCAGCACCTTAAACCTGTGTCCTCTTGTGGCAGCCATTTCAGCCCTGGGAAAAAGCCTCTGACTATCCACACGATCAATGCCTCTCATCATCTTATACACTCTACTAGGTCACCTCTCATCCTCCATTGCTCCAAGGAGAAAAGGCCGAGTTCACTCAACCTTTCATTTTTCTAAATTCTGAGAATGTGCACGAGTTGAATTTGCTTAATTCTGCTCATAGGATAAAGCCACCATCTCACCATCTCAGAAATCAGGCTGGTGAGCAAGCAATGCATTGCCTGAATTGCAAATAAGTGTTTAGTTGGGTACCAGACATATACAGGATCTTCTTGGAGTGTTCTAATTTTGGAATTATATTTGATGACTTATTTATAGTATAATATTTTGCTTTATGTGCTGTGTGTGATATATATGCTGTGTGGTGCAGAGGAACATTGTTTCATTTGGATATATATATGTACAAACAGATAACAATGAACTACTCAAGACACATTGGTCTTGTACATTAAAGTGATCATTGTATAGTGAGGAACAGGATGGGTGAACCCACTTCAAAGTGAGTTGCAGTGATCCAGTGCCAAAGGTTTGGCCTCATCTATTTAAGGAGTGGATATCAGTATTCTGCCAAATGCCTTTCAACAGCAAGGAGGTCCAGTTTTCCCAAATCTCTTCAGGCAGTCCATCATGTCTACTGTTATTCACGCTCTCATGTGGCTGCTGACCCTGACTGAATTGTATATGCCTATATATACTATCACTTGTGCTACTACCACTGCCTCTGAGCTATCTCTCACTCAAGATGGAGGCCAGAGATCCAAGTAATGCAACTTCTGTAAACCTGCAATTTAGATAGGTTCTTATAAGATTTGTCTAAAATATCTGTCAACCTTCAATCAAATTATTAAGGGAACTGTCATGGTTATTCTACCCCTTACTATCCTTAGTATTCTTTGAGATATGGTATTTTAACAGACCCTTGTGGCCCAATGAGCTTGCACCTCCCAATTACATCCATGTGACCAACTAACCTACTAACCCATACATCTTTGGAATTTGGTATGGAAGCGAAACACCCAGAGGAAACCCATGTGGTCATGGGGAGAACAAGATATTAAGAGGAATAGATAGAGTGGGCAGCCAGCGCCTCTTCCCCAGGGCACCACTGATCAATACAAGAGGACATGGCTTTAAGGTAAGGGGTGGGAAGTTCAAGGGGGATATTAGGGGAAGGTTTTTTACTCAGAGAGTAGTTGGTGCGTGGAATGCACTGCCTGAGTCAGTGGTGGAGGCAGATACACTAGAGAAATTTAAGAGACTACTAGACAGGTATATGGAGGAATTTAAGGTGGGGGGGTTATATAGGAGGCAGGGTTTAAGGGTCAGCACAACATTGTGGGCCGAAGGGCCTGTAGTGTGCTGTACTGTTCTATGTTCTATGGCAAGATAAAGTACCAGACACTGAAGTTCTCTCCAGAGCAAGTCTACCATCAGTCCACACACTGCTGATGAGAGCACAGACCTGCTGGGCAGGTCATGTCATCCGCATGCCAGGCGAGCGCATATCCAAGCAGCTCCTTTTTGGGGAACTCTCTGCAGGAAGACGCTGGCATGGAGGGCAGAAGAAACGTTACAAAGACACACTAAAGGCCTCCCTGAAGTCATTTGACATAGACACAACCTCCTGGGAAATGCTGGCAAAACCGCCCTACCTGGCGCAGCCTCATCCACAAGGGCTGTCAAACTTACGAGGAAAGGCGCATTACTGAAGCACAAGATAAACGTGAGCTGCGCAAGTCCAGAGCCACCAGCGCAACAATTGCAGTGCCTACACGTGTCTGCCCAACATCTGCCAGGACATTCCGTGCCCGAATTGGCCCGACCAGTCATCTTCGGACACACTGCATCCAGTCTCAAAGTGACTAACAGTGTTGAGGTCTTCATCGACGACGATGGACGAACCACAGATGTTCTATGTTCTATGTTAATGTACAAACTCTTTACAGACAGTGGAAGAATTATCTTTTGCAGCAAAATGATTGGCCAAACGTGTTTGTTGGACCCATTCAATGGATCTCACATAGTGTTATTTAACACTGGATTATCATTTTCTGTAAATTGAAGCATTTTATAATGGCAGAATCATCTCATTGAGGAATCTAGTGAAATTTCCATGTTGAAATTCTGAAGTAGGTCTTCAGTCTGCAACCTTCAAGGAAAGGAGGCAAATACAATGTTAGTATTCATTTTCAGAGGACTAGATATAAAAGCAAGGATGTAATGCTGTGACTTTATAAGGCATTGGTTAGATTGCACTTGGAGTATTGAGAGCAGTTTTGGGCCCTTTATGTAAGAAAGTATGTGATAGTGGCCAGAAAGGATCGAGAGGAGGTTTCTGAGAATGATCCCAGGAATGAAAAGGTTAACATATGAGGAGTGTTTGATGGTTCTGGGCCTGTATTCACTGGTTGTTTAGATGAACTGGTGGGAGGGGAGGGGATCTTATTGAAATCTACCGAATATTGAAAGGCCTAAATAGAATAGAAGTGGAGAGGATGCTTTTAATAGAGGGAGAGTTTTGGAACAGAGGGCACAGCCTAAAAATGCAAGGACATCCCTTTAGTCCAGAGATATGGAGGAATTTCATTAGCCAGAGGGTGGTGAGTCTATTGAATTCATCTGTGGAAGCCAAGTTATTGGGTATATTTAAAGCAGTGGTTGACAATTTCCTGATTAGTCAGGGCATCAAAGGTTATGGGGGAGAAAGCAGGAGAATGGGATTAAGAGGGAAAATAAAACAACCATGCTGAAATGATGGAAAAGATTCAGTTCTACCTCTATGTCTTATGGTTATCCCATTTTGTTGGAGCGGATCTTTGTTCTTGCTGTGCATATTGACAGCTCCAACAGTTCTACAGATATGTTAAGAGCAAAAAGATTGCATGGGACAGAAGATGGTCCTCTGGAATATTAGAGAGGTAATCTATGCATGGAGCCAAAAGAGATGAGGGAGAGATTAAATGGATTTTTTTCATATTTATTTACCTGGGAGATGGACAGAGTCTCTTGATGTGAGGCAATGCACCAGTGAGGTCATGGGCCCTGTATAGGTTACAGAGGACGAGGTGTTTGCTGTCTTGAGGAAAATTGGGTTGGATAAATCTCCAGGGTCTGACAATGTGTTCTCTCGGACCTTGTGGAGGCAAGTGCAGAAGTTGCAGGGGTCCTAACAGAGATATTTAAAACATTCTTAGACACTGGTGAGGTGCTGGAGGATTGCAGGATAGCTAATGTTGTTCTGTTATTTAAACAAGGCTCTAAGAATGAACCAGGAAATTTTAGGCTGGTGCGCCTGACAGCAGTAGAGGGAATGTTACTGGAATGTATTCCAAGAGGCTGGATAGATAAATATTTGGATAAACAGGGGCAGATTAAGAATTATCAACCTGATTTTGTACATGTTAAGTTTTATCTAACCAATCTCTCAAAGTCTTTCAAGGAAGGTATTGGGAAAGTTGATGAAGGCAAGGCAGTAGATATTGTCTAAATGGCCTTTGACAAGGGAGGTTGGTCAAGAAGATTCAGTCATTTGGCATTCAAAATAAGGTAGTAAGTTTTATTAAACATTGGTTTCGCAGAAGAGGCCAGAAAGTGGTTATAAATAGTTGCCTTCCTGAATAGTGGCCTGTAGCTCATGGTATGCTGCAGGGATTAGTGCTGAGTTTATTGTTGTTTGTCACCTATATCAGTAATCTTAATGATAATGTGGTAAACTGGATCAGCAGATTTGTGGATGACACCAAGACTGGAGGTGTAATAGACATCAAGGAAGACTATTAAAGCTTGCAGCGAGGTCTGGGCCTGCTGGGAAAATGGACTGAAAAATGGCAGATGGAATTTACTGCAGACAGGTGTGAAGTGTTGCACTTTGGGAGGACCAACTAGGGTAGGTCTTACACAATGAGCAGTAGAGCACTGATGAATTCAGTAGAACAGGGAGATCTGGGAATACAGACACATAATTCTCTCAAAGTGGCAGCACAAGTAGGTAAGTTTGTAAGAACACTTTTGGCACATTGGCCTTCATAAATCAATGTATTGAATACATGAGTTGGAATGTTATGATGAAATTTTGTAAGATGTTGGGAAGCCCTAATTTGGAGCATTGTGTGCAATTTAGGTCACTTATCTGTAGGAAAAATGTAAATAAGATTGAAAGAACGCTGAAAAAAATTACAAGGATATCGCTAGGACCTGAGGACCTGAGTTATAGGGAAAGGTTGGATAGGCTAGGATTTTATTCCCTAGGAAGTAGAGTATAGAGAAAGTAAATGCGAACAGGTTTTTTCCACTGAGGTTGTGTGAGCCTACTGCTTGAGATTATGGGCTAAGTGCGAAAGGTGAAATGTTTAAGCAAAACATGAAGGGGTACTTTTTCATTCAGAGGGTCATCAGAGTGTGGAATGAGCTGCCAGGGCAAATGGTGAGTACAGGTTCGATTTCAACATTTAAGAGAAATTTGTGTAGGTACATGGATGGGAGGGATATGGAGGGCTCTGCTCTCAGTGGAGTGAAGCAGATGAATGGTTTGGCATGAACTAGATGGGCCAAGGCCTTTTTGTGTTCTGTGACTGTGCTCTTATGTTTTGTGCTTTTAAGGTCTAACCTGCCTAATTCAGAAGCAGGAAATGCATCAGTGGAATTAATTAATAAATCAATATCACCCATTCTAGAGACTCCATCAGAACAAATGTTTTTCTTGCAATGAAGGACAAAAATACCACCTTTGCACAGCCGGAGTGTGAATTAGAGGATAGTAATGTTGGTCTTGTGTGAAACATTGAAATTAAAAGTTTTCACTGACGCCACTAATTGCACAATGTGTTTATAGCTGCAGTAAAATGTCATGCAAGTCACTTGATTGGGTTGACAATGGCTGTTTAAATGCTTGACTGGA
The DNA here is from genome assembly GCF_963921235.1 of Mobula hypostoma. Taxonomy (NCBI): domain Eukaryota; kingdom Metazoa; phylum Chordata; class Chondrichthyes; order Myliobatiformes; family Myliobatidae; genus Mobula; species Mobula hypostoma. The sequence continues at coordinate 197,235,794 of NC_086098.1, forward strand.
TGCTAAAGGACGATGGGAAAATTGATATGACACTTCCAGCATCTTTGGCGCAAGTTTTTTGCTTTTATGCTATCCTTTGATGACAATGGGCATTTATAGCCAATTAACACATCCTTTTAGTTTATTATTGTCCTATAAACTGGTATTGTTCTGGTTCAGTAAGCAAGTACAGAGCACTACAATCTGGGCTTCTGCAGTTGCTGGCTTTGGTTCAGGACATTAGAATAGATTGCCTCTTGTAAAGTGTGCACTGCATGCTGCACTTTTATTTGAGAATAACCCAGATAGATGCACAAGCCAGAACATTAGAAATGATTATAGTGTAAAGATCCTCACTTTAACTGCAATCTTTACTTGCATTAATCTGTCCTGATCCTGCCCTCACTGTGGACAGAATAGAGCTCATGGTCTCTTGTAATGGCATTCCATTCTGCGTTGGCCAAAGCTCTCCATTTCTATTCTTTGCTGTATTTTTCTGTAGTCTGGTTCAAAGACCCAGTGTGTGGCTTCCTTTACTCCTAATTACAGCTTCAACAGATTAAAGTGTGTGTCAGGGAAGGGGGAGGGGAAGACATGCCCTAATTTGCATTTGAAGCTAAATCTGAATTTGGAGCAGGGCATTATGCCTCCCTAGCTGCTCAGAGCTTGTGTTAAACATTATATCCTTTCTTTCTCTTGCATAATGGATGCGATGGACTTCAAAAAAGAAGCATTTCACAGCCTGTTTGACAGTATAAACTTATATTAACAACACAATACGCAACATGTTGGTTCTGTGAATACTGAATTTGATGACGAAATAAAGGATTCAACACGATTGAGATAAATCCCAATTGTTTTGTTCAGAATCACCATGCATCAAAATAAATCTAATTTTAAGTCTATGAAATACTAAAATAAAAAGAAGCTGATCATCTTGGCCTCATCCAATGTGTGTGTCCTGGTGCAAATAAGAAACATTAATATTCATCAAATTAAAGGACAGTATCCAGAGGCTTTGCAATAATCCTGAATCTTTAAAGGTGAAGTATTCAGAATTTCATGCATTCTCACGGAGCACGTACACTACAGATATCTGTATTCTGTAACCATTTCTCAGTGTTTTTGTCATCTTAATTTAAATCAATGGTTTTCCACAATTCATAATGGTGATCAGTGTTGAAATGTGGAATAAAATTGAATGTTGTACTTTTCCCATACATGAGCTTTAAAGAATTGGTGAAACATCTTAAAATGGATATTACATTTTCAAACACATTTATTTTGAGTGTGTGAATGCAGTGTAAATGCTTTTACTAAATGCAAACAAAACATTCAAAGCGATAAGTCGCATAGGAATTGAACTACAAGAGGACCACAGCCTTGTCTTTGGAGGCTAGAGTGCCTAATGACCTGGAGAGCTACATTGACTGGAGTCAGGGCTTTGTGCTTTGGACCCTGGTTGAGTCGCCCATGCCCAACAGGCCAAAGGGTAGAGGCCAGACTGAGAGTGGTCTGCTGGTCCTCCAGGTTTGGGGTTTCAGCTCAGGGCTACCAACCTGGACTGGCAAAGCAAAACTGTTGCAGAAACAGCAATGGAGAATCCTTCTGCATCTGAGTGTGATGGTATTCCTCAGTCTCCACCCAAGACTTGCATGGCTGACAGTAGTGAAAACTGATAGGGAGCTGCTGGCACAATGAAGGAAGCCCTGAACATTGCCAAAGATGGAAGACCTTTATTGCTGCACTAAATACCAATGGCATAATGGACAGTAAGTAAGTAAATAGGAAATGATTTTTTTTCAAAAAAGCTTAGATTGATTAGAGTAGGTCTAATATGGGGTTGTTTGTTAATGTGTAGGAAATAGTGATGCCTGGTATAAATGAGATAATACCGTATCCAAAATTTGAAATTTTTTGATATAGAGTACAACAGTGTAGTTCTGTGTATGCCATTCTAGCACACCGAAGTATCACAAGATGAATTTCAACATTAGATAGAGGATGAATTGGGGGAGGAGACTGAAGGCAAAGATGATTTTTTAAGTTTGAATGTTTTTGTATGGTACATTCATTTATCAACATTTTTATAATTTTATTTTAATAAATTGAGGATTTTAGTCCAACATCTCTTATTATAGGAGTTGCTTCTGAATTTGTCTTTGATTTAATACATTTGAACAACAGTTCTGAAGAAATTACATTAATGTTCACAAGGTGTAATTGCTACTTGAAGCATTGGGTTTGCAAAGTTCTGGCAGGTTGTACTCAATACACTAAGTATCATGCATGCCTGAACAGTTTTTCCTCCTGCGTGTATTGGCATGAAATTCATAGACTTTTTCTTGCTAGCCTGGAGTTAATCCTGATTGGACCAGCTGCTCACTTGGATTCACCATGGCAACCCCAGCAGTTGCTTAGTAACAGTGTTCTTTTAAGGGGCAGGCCCAATACTTTACAAGCTCACGAGAACGCAGGAGTGAAATTCCCCCGTTTTGGTTACAGATGTCCATAAATAATTACATAGTTATAGTCTGGTCAGTCAATATGACTGAAAAGCCTGCAGAGGAGATGAAAAACCAGTCCGAAGTGCGGATTCAGCAGATAAAACTATTATACTTGGAAAATGATATTGAAGTTTGTGAATACCACCTCATTACACTGCCATATTCAGCAGATTTCTATTTCATTAAGGACTGCAATAAAATTGATTTTGAATGCGTGAATTAGCATTAGCATTCAGGGAAGCAAGAATTAAGTACTGAAGTCTGTATTCTTAACTGATACATACACGTGGCAAAGGTTGCTGTTTTATGTTAGAATTGTTGCTGAATCAGGACTAGTATACCATGATGATATACCAGTGCTCTTAAAATAATTAAGAATCTAATGACTACATATGCAAAATAACGGTAATGCATTTTCATTCTGATCTATATGAATATTTTTAAAAATGCTATCCTCGAAACAAAATAAGAATGTTCTGCTATTTTGGGACATCCTAAATATTACTATGTTTTATTAAGAATGAATTCCATATAACTATCAACATCATATTGATTATTCTTTGAAATTTTAGTGCAATAGCTCTTTTTAATGGTAAGTTATACAGCATCAAAAGAGGGTTGCCAATTGTACACAGTAATTGGATTCAGTGATAAATGTAGATTAATTTGCTACTGTGTCTAATTTTTTTTTGTGATTGTTAAGAGCTAATTGGAAGTGTGCTGATATTAAAAGTATACCCCAGATTTCTACAGGTTTGGTTAAAATGTTGTGCCATGAATTGAACATTTTTCTGAAATAATACCAAACTTATCTTGTGGCAGCAATAGATCAACTGCTCTAGAAGATTAGAGAAGAACATCATCTATGGAAGAGGAATAGCTACTATAAGGAAAGGACAGCCAAATATTTATTTGAAATAACATTCATATTTTCCCTTGCCCAGTTATTTGAAATATAAAATTTATCCCTGTCCAAAAAAATCTTGATGCATGTAGCTAAGCAACAGCATGAAACACCAATAGGGATATGGCCAACATTGCTATTGTTGACATTTTATATTCTTACGGACTCGTGAACTCACTACATTGAGATTTATTCAACATGAAGCTGACTTTATTGCTAATACTCCTGGTAGACCTGACTTAAAGTCCCAAATTTATAAATAAATTGCAACGTCTTAATCGATGTTATGTCCTGGCTTGTGTATCCACTTCCATGCAACATCCATGGTTAACCCCAACCAACAGGTCATGAGTAGATGCTTTAAAAGACAAGAATACATAGCATTGATAATATTAAAACCTACACTGCAAATTATATACTCTTTAATTCATTACTTCCTTCCTGAACAATGGTGCTGAATATATCGTTTGCGACGGTATAACGATTTTTAATGGGAAAAACTCAACAGATGTTTTCTAGAAAATAAAATAAATATTGATCTCATGAAGGAACGGGTCCACTTTAGAGGTGAATTTCATATTTCCATTTGCAGCTCTGCCCTGTTGTCTTGTAATGAGTTGCTTTTCTTTCTTGTTTGAAGCTCAATTTAGCAATTCAGAAATATACTAATTTATTATAGCAAGCATAGCATGCACGGTAATGATTTTTTTCTATGATATTGAAACCTCCTATTGTCACCCAGCCCTTTGCAGCCAATCAGGAATGTCTGACACATATTCACTGTTTCAGTGTAAGGAACATGGTAGCCAAATTGCACACAGCAAGACTCCATAAATAGCAGTGTCATACTGGCTATAATAATTTGCTTTTGAATATTGACTAAGTGAGAAATATTGCCAGGATGCAAAGGGATAACTACCAGGCTGTTTTTGAAATTGATTATAAGAAAAGCAGACTTCCATGTGGCAAGCAAGGTGCACAGATTTACTGGAAGCTTAGGCTGGGTCAGTTGTGAATGCCTTATTGTCCTTATAGTAGAAGTTTATCCAATATGTGTCCAAAATACAAATAATGTTGGAAGCTCTATCTCTAGTCTATACGGATTTAGCTAATTTTAGTCAGTTTGGCAACAGAGTAATTACCTAGTTAGATTTGGATTGGAATCTCTATTTATGGTTCCCATCCATTAAGCCTTATTGGATGACCACTTGTATCAACATTGGCAGATAATAGGATCAGGGTGGATTGTATTGCCTCCAAAATGAAATAGTCTAATAATTCTCACATAATGGTGAGAGTCTAATAAATAATACACACACTATAATGGCTTTAGAAGGTTCATAGTGATTCTGTGATCCAGTATTTCCAGAAGATGGAAGAGAACATCCTACCATGTGAATATGAAAAGTACTGTTCTGAAATTAGTTTGATCATATTATTATATTTATTATAAAAAACAAAAGACTTGGGAACTATCAGGTCATTCTATGCACATGTTCATTATACTGTTCTAAATAATTTCTAATAATACAAAATATAATTTCTTAATTCAGGGAATGAAAATATTTTTTAAGTAGGCAATAGCAAATCTCCCATGGTGCTGTTAAAACTAGTCAGTGAATAATAACAAAGAATTATCATACCAATTTCTATGCAACTTAATATCTTGCTGCTAAAGTGCATCATAAAATGCTGATGGTCTTTATTGTTGAAACTGATCATACATTGATTGAACTTAGCAGATCCTCAGGTGAATCAGAGGTTAAAGTTTTAAAATGTGAAGCCTGAAGTCAATTTGTTCATTTTTTTTTGCATCAGTTGATGATTGAAAGGTCATTGCCAATGTTCAAGACTATTACAGGTGAAACTAACTTTTACAATGGTAATTTAAAGTGACATAAATTTGCATGTCATAGAGAATGGTTTGAAAATGTGATGTACATGGTTGGATGCAAGGTTCTGAAACTTATAAATACCTAAAATATATTGATTCAAGTATTTTGGGGCAAATAAATGAAATACAACTATTAGACAGATGACAGCAGTTTCATGTCAGGTTCTTATATTATAACTTATCAATAAACCTTTGAAATATCCCTGAAGTATTTTCTCTGCCCTTATGAAAACCTTTTGCCAGAACAGAACTTGGAGTTGAGCACTTGCTTTGGCAGTCTGGGGGTACTGGGTAGTCAGACAACATGGCTCATCCACCAGAGCTGGTGGAACTTAATCAGTGCTAAAGTGCTGAAAATGTTGGCCCAATAGAGGACTTTGATATTGGTTCACCTTTATCATCACTGGGCTTGGAGTATTTGTGGAGACAGTGTTTTGAGGTGCCTGCTAAAATTGTCTATGTCTCCATATTTTACAGGAGGTTGGGTATCTGCTTGGCAATCCATAAGCATGGTGCCAGATTTCAGGAGTTGGTCTTTCAAAGGTCTTTAATTAAGTTGGCTGAGTGCTGCGCTGGGACAGTGGAGTGGTGAATTTTATTTCTAGCTCTAGAGATTTAGAGAGTGATCCATAAAAAAAAAATAGATCAATGAGATGTGTTGTGCAGTGAAGTCATGCTGGTAGAAGACCTTTGCCTCCTGGATGTTCTGATCAAAAGCCCAAACCTCTTCTTGAGTTACTAACACCAAACCACCCCAAACATGCTACCTGACTTCCTACAGTCCACATTACTCCCCTCATTTTCTCTCTTGCAGCCCACAACTCAAATGCTTCTTGGCAACTCTGTCTTTCTCTTCTTTATAATTTGTGTTAAATATCATCTTCCATCCTTTCCACCCAAAATACTCCAAGTTGCATCAGAGTAAGAAATTACCAGGAGAACAAAGGAAAAGGATTGCAGATATTCTTTGAGTCTTCTCGAAAAGATGTTGCAATTGTTACTGACTGCTGTGAATTCCTGTCCTATGGTGGTTCAAAGTGGAAAAGGACTACTTAGGATGGCATTGTGGATTTTGATTCTCTTCTGGGGGGGCAAGTGGACATGAAATGAAAACAGTAGAAGGAGCACACCATCTATTGTACTATCTTAATACCTGAAACATTGAGTGCACCCTGTTTATCTTTGGCAGTGTATGAATCCTACAACTTGATTGGATGCAAGTCATCCTCAACCCCATGAGACGGATAGGGAGGAGAGGATAAAAGTGGCCCTTCCTCAAGGATACAACTCCTGGTGAACCTCTTTGGGAAGAGGTGGTTAAGTAGAATCCTAGCAGTGTCCTCTGCCATGGCTATAACAGAGGGACCCCCTTGTAGTTATTGTAGTTAGGCCTTCCTTGCAGATAAGCAGAATGCATTATTTCTGAGAACCCTGGGAAGCTCTCCTCTTCCTAGCTGATGGAGGTGAGTTTATGATTTTGTACTACAGAATACTTCTTTGCTATGTTTTTGAATGTCACTGTGTCTTACTCTTATTCCAGAAACTTGTTGTTTTTCAGCTATTAAAAGATCTTTTTTCAGTCTCTTGAAGTAATTGCTATTATTGCGCCATGCAATGTATACTGCAGGTAGGAACATTTGTGTCAAGGGCAGAGTCATGGTGAGGAGTTAATTGAACGCAATGATCATAAAATGGTTAAGATTAATGAGACCTACCAATTGTGTGATTTTCATTGTTTAATGACATAGAATTTTGCAAAGTTATCGCAAAATAAACTGGTAACAAAGACAAGGTTCATCTTCTTGAAGCTTACAATGTTGCTCACTGGATTGTGAATGTAGTTAAAAAAAACTTTTGTAACTTTAAAGACTTTTCCCTGAGGTAGTTAGGCAGGAGAATGAGGCTGAGAGGGAAAATAAATCAGCTATGATCAAATGGAGGAGCAAACTCGATGGGCTGAGTGGTCTATTTCGGCTCCCATGCCTTATGATCTATTTTGCTTTCCAAACACTGCATTTATTAACAATGAGAAAAGAACGCTTCAAATTCTCAGCTCTATTTATAACAAATCTTATAAAATTGATAATTAGTCTGCAGTTGATAGATGTGAAATAGAAAGTAGTAAACAATATCATGACGATACTACAAAGCCGTACTAAAAAAAATCTTATACCATTTTAAAAAGAGCCTATCAGAGTGGCACTATTTTACTTTGTTATACATTTCTGACAATGCGATCTTATTTTAGAAACCAGATTTTCCGATGCACAAACCAAAATAACTAATTGCTTCTGTTCTGCGTTCTGGATCAGGCCCATCACATGGAGAAAAGAATGCAAGGTTTAAATGGAAGAGCAAAAGTTATTAGAAAGTCATTCTGTTGAACTTGGCCTGATTGCACCTCACAGTATGCTGAGTGTGTGGAGCAGATTGGCAGACGCTTGTGCCCATTGAAGGGGCTCTTGGAGTATTGGATGGCTGCCAGAGTATAATGGGATGGTTGCCATGATTGGCTTTGCAGCCTGACAGGAAGAACCTGCAGAAAGACCTCCAACAGCTTGAACAGCACTCGATGCCCACATTTGTTTTTATTATCTGGTGCCAGGGATCACTTCATGAAAGAAAAGCTTTATTAGACCCTCAGCATCAAGTGGGCTGGTGGTCTCACTGGCATGTTCGACTTCAAAGTGAAGACAAACTTCTGTGATGTGAATATGTAATTTTTATTCCAAGTCTATCCTTAGGATTTTTTCAAACCACTACCAAGTGCTGGATGTTTTATTTATAATAATATTTAGTGTATTCAGACTACTTGAGAGAGTGTTTTCCAGCTGAAAGGAAGTTCTAAATTGTTTTTCTTTTTCATCTAGTTATTTAAATGAAGAATTGATAATTTAAACCACTTGACATATCTGTGGTTGCCATAATTAAATGTAATGACACTACATTAAGATGCCTTTACTGTACACTTTTAGGAATCAGGATCAGTTTTATCAAAACACCTTGGTCTGAACTTTATGACTCTATGCCCTACACCTACTTGTGTTTTTCCCTTGGACATTCTCCTTTGTGGTGATTCTGTGAATCGAAGTTGACACTTTCTACCCTGCTGTCCAGGCATGCCTGCTTCCCCAGTGCCACCCCACCAGGATCCTCATGGAGGGTTGGTGCGAACTAACACAGTTTCCCAGCTCCCAGGCTGGGAAATCTGCCCACTGAGGCTGTGCCAGCTGAATCCTGGGATGAGCAGTTCAGTCCCTATAAAAGTAAATGTGTGAACTTTACCTTTTTCATTTCAGTTAATTTCAATTATTTTAATTTAAATGTGTGAACATGTTTTGGATGTAAAATACATTTACCATATTTTTCTACTTAAGATTTTTAAAATGTGTACAAAGCATTACTAAATGCCAAAACCTTCAATGGCCCTAATAACAGTAACAGCTTTGAAAACCCACAGAGGCTGGGGCGGGGCCCCAATGGTTGTCAAAGCCATTCCTTCTGTCTGCACTGTGATCGCTCCTATCTTGCCCTGCATCAGTTAGTAGTGCTTGGACCTACTTTTCCAGTGGATGATTTTCTGTGGCCATGTGGGAACCAAGTTGGATAAATGACCAGTATTTTTTGGGGATTTTAGTCCCACTATTCCAATTTCCAGAATGTACCTGCGCTGTTCCAGCGTCACAGTAGCATAGTAACTAGAACAGCGCTTTACAGCACCAACGAATGGGGTTCAGTTTCCACTACCGTCTGTAAGGGGTTTGTATGTTCTCCATGTAATGGCATGGATTTCCCCCAAGTGGTCTGGATTCCCCCAAGTGGTCTGGTTTCCTCCCCCATTCCAGGCGCAGATTGGTTAGTAAGTTGTGAATGTGCTATGTTGGCATCAGCGGCATGACGACACTTCTGGGCTGCCTTTTGCACATCCTCAGACTGGGCTGGTCGTTGACTCAAAGGAGCATTTCACTGTGTATTTCAATGTTCTGATGTAGATGTGACAAATAAAGCTAATCTCTTCTAAAAGCCTCATTTTCAGTGCACTTAGCTGGCTATGACTGAATAAAAATGTGGAGTTATGACTAATCAATTGATATTTGGTACTGGTTTATTATTGTCACATATACCAAGATATCATTAAAAGCTTGTCTTGCGTACTCTTCGCATAGGTCAGATCATTACACGGTGCATTGAGCGGGAATAAAGTAAAACAATGATAATGCAGAATAAAGTGTAAAAGCTACTGAAAAATTGCAGTGCAGGGAAACAATAAAGTGCAAGATCATACTGGATCCTCGACTTCCTAACCAGAAGACCACAATCTGTGTGGATTGGTAATAACATATTCTCCTCGCTGATGATCAACACTGGCACACCAGGGGTGTGTGCTTAGCCCACTGCTCTACTCTCTATATACACATGACTGTGGGGCTAGGCATAGCTCAAATACCATCTATAAATTTGCTGACGATGCAACGATTGTTGGTAGAATCTCAGGTGGTGACGAGAGGGCGTACAGGAGTGAGATATGCCAACTAGTGGAATGGTGCCACAGCAACAACGTGGCACTCAGTGTCAGTGAAATGAAAGAGCTGATTGTGGACTTCAGGAAGGGTAAGATGAAGGAGCACATACCAATACTCATAGAGGGATCAGAATTGGAGAAAGTGAGCAGTTTCAAGTTCCTGGGTGTCAAGATCTCCGAGGATCTAACCTGGTCCCAACATATTGATGTAGTTATAAAGAAGGCTTGACAGCAGCTATACTTCATTAGGAGTTTGAAGAGATTTGGTATGTCAACAAATACACTCAAAAACTTCTATAGTTGTACCATGGAGAGCATTCTGACAGGCTGCATCACTGTCTGGTATGGAGGGGTTACTGCACAGGACTGAAAGAAGCTGCAGGGGGTTGTAAATTTAGTTGGCTCCATCTTGGATAATAGCCTACAAAGTAACCAGGACATCTTCGGGGAGCAGCGTCTCAGGCTGCGTCCATTATTAAGGACCTTCAGCACCCAGGGCATGCCCTTTTCTTATTGCTACCATCAGGTAGGAGGCACAGAAGCCTGAAGGCACACACTCAGTGATGCAGGAACAGCTTCTTCCCCTCTGCCATCTGATTCCTAAATGGACATTGAACCCTTGGACACTACCTCACTTTTTAAAATATACTGTATTTCTGTTTTTTGCATGTTTTTAAATCTATTCAATATACGTATACCTGATGGCATGAACATCTACTTCTCTAACTTCCGCTAATGCCCCACCTCCCCCTCGTACCCCATCCGTTATTTATTTTTATACACACATTCTTTCTCTCACTCTCCTTTTTCTCCCTCTATCCCTCTGACTATACCCCTTGCCCAACCTCTGGGTTCCCCACACCCCCTTGTCTTTCTACCCGGACCTCCTGTCCCTTGATCCTCTCATATCCCCTTTGCCAATCACCTGTCCAGCTCTTGGCTCTATCCCTCCCCCTCCTGTCTTCTCCTATCATTTTGGATCTCCCCCTCCCCCTCCCACTTTCAAATCTCTTACTAGCTCTTCCTTCAGTTAGTCCTGACGAAGGGTCTCGGCCTGAAACGTTGACTGTACCTCTTCCTAGAGATGCTGCCTGGCCTGCTGCATTCACCAGCAACTTTGATGTGTGTTACGTATACTGTAATTGATTTACTTACTATTTTATTTATTTTTCTTTTCTATACTATGTGTTGCATTGAACTGCTGCTGCTAAGTTAACAAATTTCACAACACATGCCAGTGATATTAAACCTTATTCTAGTTCTGAGATAGATTGTGAGGCCAAGGTCATATCGTACAAGAAATCCATTCAAGAGCTTGGTGGTATGTCCTTTCAGGCTTTTTATCTTCTGTCCAATGGGAGAGAGGAGAAGAGAGAATGTCTATGGTGGCAGGGGTCTTTGATTATATTTTCCACTTTACAGAGATGTTAAAATTGCAATAATTCTTTCTGTGTTTTCTTATCAGTTTAGCCAAGTCAGAGTGATTAACTGCAGCACATAAACTGTTTTTAAATTATAATGCCTATGTACATATAATCTTAAGGAGTTTAGTAATTATTTATTCTACTTATTGCTTAACGTGTTCTCATGACCACTCATTTTCAACTGGGGATGGGGGAAGGGGTGAGAAAGTGATGTTGTTGCCTTAGTTAAACTCTGGATTAAATGTCATTTACTAAATGCTTTCATGAGCTGTAAAGGAAGTGTGAGGGAAACATAGGTACTAGCACGGACTTATTGGGCAGAACTGTACATTTCTGGGCTGTAAATTCTATGCAATTGTTTGGATTATATGATTATGGTTGATTTTTGTTTCCTGTGGGGAAATGACATAATTGACGCTTGAAATTTCATACCAGTTTTTCTTGTGACAGTGAATATATTGATAACATGCAGACATGATCAATTCTTTCAGAAATGCGGCAAAAACATCATGTATTGAAGAAAGTATTGAAAATACATAGTGCTTGTTGGGGTAGTGTTTGCAGGGTGGAGGTGGGGCCATGGGGGATGGTGGAGGTGGAGGACAGAAACAATGAGAGAATTAATGCTACTTGTACATACATTCTTTTGGAAGCTCCATGGCAACACCAGGCTAATTAGTAATTAAAATTGCCACCAACTCACTGAGTCAAAGATTTATATTATTGTAAAGAGATTGAGAGCACAGCTGATGTTCGTGTATTGGTGTTCAGGGTGCATTGCACTGAAAAAAAAAATAGATTGGGATCCATTTCAGATCAGTGTAAAGTAGCTCTTATGAATATTTAATTCCCTCTTGGTATCCTTGAGTGAGTGGTTGGTGGTATGCAAATAGAATGAAGATGTTTGCAAAAATTGTGAACTCAAAGCTGACCAGATTTGCAAAATGTAATCTGTACGTTAATTTAATTTTCAATTTTCAAGCAAGACAAGAAATCACAAAAAAAACAGGCAATTTAAATGTTCTCTGCAAGTTACCTAAGATGCTGCTGCCTTCCTTTTTTTAATTGCTCTTCAAAGTAGGAAGAAGGGAAACCTACTAAATGTAAAAAGAATCCTTGCTTAAATCCCCATATCAGAGTCCAATTGCAATTTTAACCAGATGTCTAGAAATGAAGCCACTATGCCCACACCACATAGATAAACTGGTGATGAGAATTGGAATGGAAAGAGGCCCTGAAAGGTCAGAATTTAAAATTTCATTGTGGACCAGATGGAACAGGATTCCTTGGCCCCAAATGGTAAGTTATTGCTGAGTAACTCACACTCCTGACACTTTGCCCTTTCACACTTACAAGGCCTATCAGGGTTGTGATGGAATACTTTCCACTTGCCTAGATAAGTACAATTCCAACACTGCACCCAGAGCACAGCAGTTTGCTTGATTGGGACCCTATCCTCTCCTAAACATTATGTTTCCTCTACTGCTGGCACAGCATGGTTGCAGTGTCACCATCTAGAAACTGAATTGCAGTTTCTTATTTAGATTTTCTTGAGAGCACCTCAAATCAGCAATTTCTGCCGTAAAAAAAAGACTAGGACACCCGGCACATAGGCACAGTATCATCTGCATGTTCCCCTCCAAGTCACATACCATCTGTTCCTTATTTGTTGCTAAAACCAGGGCTAAAGACTGGAATTCCCAATCTAACAGTATTGGGGAAGTTACCTTCAGCATAAGTACTGCTGTAGCTTAAGATATTTATTCATCATCATCTGTTCGAGAAAACATTGGTTTCACCAGTGTCAAATGGGAACTGCTGTGGGAGGTTGATTCTCCCAGTCCCAGGATATCACTGCAGGGTTTTCCTGGGGCGGTGTCTGAGGCCCAACAACTTTCACTCACTTCACCAATAATGGTCCTTCCATTATTAGGTCAGAAGTCAGAATGTTCACTGTTTGCACAATACTCGGTTTTGTTCACAGTTGTTCAGTAAAGGAAGCTGTACATGCTTGCATACAGCAAGATCTGGACAATATTCTGGCACGAGCTGTCAAATAGTAGGTAAAATCTGTAGCATAAGGACATGACCATCTCTAAGGAGAGAGTCTAATTACCAGCCTTTAATGTTCATTTGCCATTGGCAATTTCCCCCACCTGCAACACTTGAGTTTGTTGAAGGGCCTTCCATTAGACACGCCAAGTCTGTTTCTCATTCCATCAATGCTGAGCATTTACAGCATTCATTTTTTGTTTTTACTTCTGATTTAGTTCTTTTAATATTTTCACTATGCAAGGGGAGGGGTGTTCATCATTGACAACAAACTCAACTGGACCAAGTGCATAAATGTGGTAGCAACACAAGCTGGTCAGAGTCTGGTTATCCTGCAGGATGTGACTTGCTTCCTCACATCCCAAGAACTTGCCACCATTCACTAGGCACAAGCAAGGACGTGATGGAATACAATTCTACTTGCCTGTATGAGTACAGCTCCAATCTCAAGAAGCTTGAAACCAGTATAAAATTGTACACTTGATTGGTATCACAACAATCTAAACATTCATTCCCTTCAACACCAGCACGCGATGCAGTGAGTATCATCTGCAATATGTACTACAGATACTTACACTAGCTAACAGTTCCTCCCAAACACATCATTTCTACATATCAGTTTAAAGGGAACACAACTATCTTCAAGTGACACTCACAAAATGCCGGAGGAACTCGTCAAGTCAAGCAGCATCCATGAAGGGAAATAAACAGACAGCATTTTGGGCTGAAGTCCTTCAACTCATGAAAGGTCTTTCCTGAAATATTGACTGTTCACATCCTAATAAATGCTGCCTAACTTGCTGAGTTCCTCCAGCATTTTGTACATGTTTCTAGATTTCCAGCACCCACAGCATCTCTTGTGTACCTTCAAGTCACCATCGTCTTTCTGTAAAACATGCCAGCATTCCTTCACTGGGTTTAAGTTCTCGAATTCACTACCCAGGAGCACAGTGGTAATACCTTCACAGAAGGCCCTCAATAGTTCTAAAAGCTTGTTCATTGTGACCTTATGAGCAATTAGTGATGGTCAACAAATGCTGGCCTTGCCAGCAGTGCTTGGATCTGAAAAATGAAATAAAGAGAATATTTGCATACTCCTTTCTCCTCTACTCCACCCTCAGTTTCCTTTTAATCAGTCTCAGGTGCTTCTGGTCCCATTCCCCAATATTTGAATTCCATTCCAGGCAGCTACTGACAGATCTGGCCAAGAGACTGTAGGAATCAACAAATGAAGCTTGGGAGTTGAAACTTTCCTGGAATCAGATCCTGAAAGCTGAATGGTTTGTTCATTTAAACTCTTGTTTATACAGTTTTCAGCCAGAATCTAAAATCAGGCATTATTGTAATTTTTTATTTTCTTATTTCACTCCAAGTTTGTTTTGCTTGCACACTCAGTAAATGGCTATTCTGTCTCCATTGTTGCTGGAAAACATAAACATAGATTAATAATTTATTTTTACCTGCTGACGTGTTATGTATCCTTTTAAGTTTTATCTATTAGAATTGGCCTAATACACTTAACAAAGTAAAGGTTCAGGTAGACCCATTAACACAAGCAAAGCAATAGTTAAGAAAGTATTTTTTGTTCTTTTCAATGAAGTGCTTCAGAAGTTCTTCTGCCCTTAGTCTTGATGAGAATTTATAAAAAAAAATTACCTAATCAAAATTTATGTTTTTGTGAAGTGATTATTAAGGGCCTCCAAATCTGGGTTTGCAGTATAATGAAAAGGCCAGACTATTTGTAACAGACCTCTGCTTTTGGTCAGGGCATACTTTATACTGTCCCATTCAGTAATAACATTCTCACCTCTGTTAAAATGTTTTGAAATGAAACTCCAGGCAGTACTTGCTTGTATAATCTTATTAGACACTTCAGCACAACTAGAGCAAGTCTTGCATTGACTGAGTACTGTCTTTCAGAGCACGTGATAAACCAGCAATCTGTCTTGCAGAAGATCCAGAGTTAACATTCAATGCAGAACGGGAGAGCTCTCCTGTTGCCCTGGCTGTTTCTGTTTTTCATACCTACCGATTGATTCACCATATGGCTGATTTGTGATGTTTTGATTTGTGCAAATGGACTTTTGTATTTGTAATACGATAACGGCAGAGACATGTGCAGGAATTTAGATGTGCCTATCTTGAAGGGACACTTCAGACAGAGTGTGTTGTAACCATAAAAAACTGCATGCAGTATCCTAAAGTGTTAATGGTTTCATGATTCTTGGGAAGGGGTGCACACCTGCTTTTTCTGTCCCTCTTTCCTTACCTGTGTATGTAGACCTTCAGCTGGTTATGAAATGCTGAGGATTTGATGCTGAATAAATGAAAATATCCTTTCCTCCATGAACACTTGCAGAACTTCCATCTTTCTCTCTATTGTGTACCTTGTAGGCTGCTGGTATCTCCAATCTCCATTCTTCTAGTACCTGGATAGATGATTCAGTTACACTGCCTCAGTGGCTTACTGGTTTGTCTTTGTCACTCTTGGCCTCAAGTGTGGAATGCATTTGAGCTGTTAAGTATTTGGAGAGAACAATGTTTAATCAATGTTTGATCCTCTCCACCTTTTAATTGTTTTTCCTTTCTATATACATTGTTTTCACTTGAGGAAGTGTCATGATGACAGTATGACTTGAATACAGGTACCAATGACTTATCAATCACTCATTTTGGTTTCCTTTCTGTTTCATTTTGTTACCCCTCCACATGGCTCACTAAATCAATAAATATGCAAACTGATCTCTCATTGATTTATAAAATCATTAGATCATAAGATATAAGAGCAGAATTATGCCAGTTAGCCCATTGAGTTTTTTTCCACCATTCAGACATGGCTGTTATAATATCCCTCTCAATCCCATTCTCCCGCCTTCTCCCCATAACCTATGATGCCATTACTAACCAAGAAGCTATTAACCTCCTCTTTAAATATGCTGTACCTATTGACTTAGCCTCTACAGCCATATGTGGCAATGAATTCCACAGATTGATTGCACTCTGGCTAAAGAATTTCCTCCTCAACTCTGTTCTAAAGGGACATCATTCTATTCCGAGGCGCTGGTCCTAGATTCCTAGACTCCTGCACTGTAGGAAACAACATCCTTTCCACGTCCACTCTATCTACACCTTTCAATGTTTCATAGATTTTAATGAGATCCATCCCTCATTCTTCTAAACTTCAGCAAGTACAGGCATGAGACATCAAGTGCTTCTCATATGTTAACCCTTTTATTCCTGGGATCATTCTTGCAAACCACCTCTGGACACTCTCCAGTGCCAGTAGATCTTTTTTTAGATAAGGGGCCCAAAATGGCCCTCTATACTCCAAGTGCGGTCTAACCAATGCCTTATAAGCACAGCATTACACCCTTGCATTTATATTCTAGTCCTCTTGAAATGAATGCTAACATTGCATTCGCCTTCCTCACCACTGATTCAACCACTGTGCATAGCATATTAATAAAACAATGCACAATGTAATTAATCAGCTGAATTGTTAATATTTGCAGCAATAATCTATGTATATTAACTATCTTGCTCATTTATGTTTATTGTATTTTTAAAATTATTATAGTGTTCTTATTCTTATTATGTTTATTTTTGTGCTGCATCAGATTGGGAGTAACAATTATTTTGTTCTCCTTTACACTTGTGTACTGGGAATGACATTAAATAATCTTGAATCTTGAATCGTGAAGAATGATTAGCCTTAGTTAAGCATAGCCAAATCCTAGGCAGAGAGTTTGGTTATTGGGAGGCCAGTAGTGACCTGTATTGCCTTATTTTGTGAAAATTAACTTCTTTGTTTGTTAATGCAATGAGGCAACCATGCTTCAAATATAATTCTTTGCCTATGTAATACTTGCCAAAAAATTGGATGGCCTGAGAGGTGGTACTTAACTAACCCTTTGAGCCAACATGTCAGAATTTGAGGTTTCAACGCATAAATTAATATTTTAATCACAGAGCCAAGCTACTTATGGGTGACTGGTGCAAAATTAGGGTTTAAGACCATAAGATCGTAAGATATGGAGCAGAAGTAGGCTATATGGCTCATCAAGTCTGCTCTGCCATTTCATCATGGCTAATTTATTTCCGTCTCAGCCCCAGTCTCCTGGTTCTCCCTGTACCCCTTCATACCCTGACTAATTAAGAATCTATCAACCTCTGCCTTAAAAATCCCCAATGAATTCCACAGGTACTCAACTCTCAGGCTAAATAAATTCTTCCTCATCTTCATTCTAAATGGATGTCTCTCTATTCTGAAGCTGTGTCCTTTGGTCTTAGACTCCACCACAATAGGAAACATCCTCTCCAAATCCACGTTGTCGAGGACTTTCAACATTCAATAGGTTTGAATGAGATTCCCCCCCCCACCCCATTCTTGTGAATTCCAGGCCCATCAAATGTTCCTTATATGATAAGCCTTTCAATCCTGGAATAATTTTTGTGGACCTCCTTTGAACCCTCTCCAATGTCAGCACATCCTTGCTTAGATAAGAGGCCCCAAACTGCTCACAATATTCCAAGTGAGGTGTCACCAGCATTTTACAAAGCCTCAACATTATAATCCTTCCTTTTTCATAATAATAAATGAAGATAAAATAACTGGTTTGCTGAAGATGATTTAATAAAATGCTCCTGATTTACAAAGAGCAAAATTTAGTAAACCATATTGTCGTAATATACTGCAAATCTTACAGACAAAACAGGGAAGAAATAAAATGATGTGATTTTTCACCCTGTATCCATAAAGTGCTTTTCATGGCCTAGCTGAGAACAGTCCTGCTTCTGAGTTGGAAGGTTGTGGATTGAAATCCCACTCTGGAGGACTGTGCACAAAAGTCAAGGCTGGCACTTCAGGAAAAATAGCACGGCTTGAATTGCATCTTTTTGGTTCAATGTTAACTATTCCACAATCTAAAACAAACAAATAATCTCCTTCACAGAAAAGTGGAAGAGCTATCTTCAATGTCTTGTCTAATTATACTGACAGAGTTTCTTTTAAAATCTCTCTATATGTATTACTGAAGCAGATTATTTGGGTTTAACCGTGTTGTTGGTTGCACTGTACAAAATGGTTTCCATATTCTGCATTGCAACAGTAACAACAATTAAGAACTCAGTTGGCTGTGAATTGCTTTGGGTATTCCAAGGTTAAGAAAAATAGTATAAAATTCAAATTCTGTTCTTTTCCCTTTTACTGGAGCATCATTCACAAATGGCCATGTTTATTAGCAATACAAAGACTTAATCCTGCATAAAGATTGAGCCTTAATCTTTCATCGGCAGTTACTTTCATCAATTTAAAGAAAAAAAAATTACTTTAATGCTAGCAATCACTGTAGAATTTTGCAAGAAAAACAAAGTCAAATGCTCCCTCTTATCACATCCCCCGAAAGGAATGGTAGACCACTGCATTTTTTTTCTGGATTATTCTATCTGTGACAGATGCAGTGGTTCGTAATGGGACTCTACTACTGGTCAGATACTCTCTGATTGTCTTGAAACTTTGTGCTTAGTCATCTGTTCCTTACTGTTTTGTTTTATTACTTTCCTTTGGGTCTCCTGTCATCTTCCAACAATTTCAACCTTTTGTCTGGAAACAAATCTTCAAATTTCATAACACAGCCCACTTAGTTTATTTTCAATCTAGTCTATTCTATGCTGTCAATAAAAGGCCTGATGTTTTCCAAAGATATATACTCTATCCAGAATATTTCACTCAGATTTTTAAAATGAACTACTTTCTAATCTTATTTCCCTAATTCCAATTCAATACCTCAATATTATGTGCATGTCAAGTGCTGGAAGATTATGTCGAATCTGTGTGCAGCTGAACTATTTATAGCAGGTAACTTGTATAAATGATTAATTCTTTAACAAGAATGCACAAAATTTAACCAGTTCAACTTGTCCCCAAGGGATTACTACAAGGAAAATGGTAGGCATACAATAGGAAAACAAAGCATTACAATCTAGCTCAGTGACCTCCTGTGGGAGACTAATTGCATTTTATGGTCTTCTTTACTTCAAGCAAATTTGTAATCACCTGAGTTATTAGCCTAGTATGCAGTAAATTCAACTTTATTTTTGTTGTAGTTAGAAATTCCTATCTTGAGTATCTTTCATTATATTGGATCATTTTTGTTTACTGCATCTTTGTGCAATAGTTCTATTTTAAGAATGCAATTTAAATTTTGCATTTTAGTATGTTAAAGTGTTATCCTTCAGTGTTATACTGATGTACATGAGAATTTGTTTCTTAATTCTAGAATATTTCTAAATTTATAATAATTTAGAAAGACCTCAGATTAAAATAAAATAAATTAAATGTAAATTGGTATTAAAGAAAATTAGTACTTGAATGACTTCCAGGAATGCAGATTTTTTTAGCTGGTGAATACTAGGCACATTTTGTGTGCAGAATGCTGTGTATGGCGTAATTCTTTTTAAACTATGTAGTGTATGTGGTCAAAAATAGGACTGTCTTGTGTTACATGCTGATAAATCACCAACACTTTAATACCTAAATTTAAAATGCAGTTACTACTGGTTGTTACTGCAATAAAACCATTATAGGCTATTTTATTACCTGGAATATCATTGTCAGTTGCTTCTACAATCTTTATTCATTTGCAGTTCTGTCATGAGCTAACTTCAACATTAGTTTTCACAATGAACAAGGTAAATTAATTCTGTTAGGAAATTTCTATTTATCTGTCACCTGACAGGGCTATTTTGGAAGTATGTTTCTTTTTAAATAAAAATCTCTCTTTCCGCTCTGCTCAGCTACTATTTGATTCATTTTATTACATGACAGCCACTGCAACTGATGTTGACAGATAATATTTGATTGCCTGTCACAATGTGCTGTCATATTTTACAAACATTTAAAATGTTGACATCTTTTAAAGTATTACTCTGGTAGGCAAAACTTCATGTATGCTCATAAAAGAAGGTATGAGTTTTTAAATTAATATTTAACAAGTATAACACATTATGTAACGCTTATGACCTCGTGAGCATGAAATTGGGATCATTGTCACTGCCAAGTGATCTCCTTTTAAGACCAAATTGATGTCCAACACCTAATGGACGTGTGTACACTTCTACAACAAATTGTGCCTTGGCTGAGTTGTAGATCATGCAAATGATCTGCCAGGAGTGTGTGAAGCAGATAATGGGATCAATCAACATGAAAGTTATTTGATACCAACATTGCCATTTTGGATGTGTACCACTCTAGCAAATAATCTTGTTTAATGTTGCATGGCTAAGTTTGCTTCACTATGAAGCACAAATTGAGATGTCACTAGGGAACACGTTCACACGCATAATAAATGAAGAGATATTGTGGCACATAAATGCTATTGAGCAAATTATTGGTATGGTGATACAAAACATTCTTGAAGAACATTGGGTGGACTCTGCTATGATTGATACAATGTGTGTCATGATTTTTGGTGGTCTTCTGCTTGCCATCAGTAGGGTTAGCTCCATCACCTAACAAATGACAATTCGAAGGTTCAAAGGCTCAAAGGTTCATTTTCATATCAGGGAATGTATACAGTATACAACTTGAAATTCTTACTCTTCACAGACATTCACAAAACAAAAATCCATAGAATTAATGATAGAAACATTGAAGCCCCAAAGTCCCCTCCCCTTACTCCTTCCCTCCCTTCGCACAATTGACTAAGGATGTGGAGTAATAGGAAGACAATGGCACTGAAGAGAATGATGAACTGACCTAAGAGGTACATTTTCATTGTGTTTATCTGTAAAGAACATTGAATTTGAAATTGGTAACTAATTTCCCTTTTGTCAACAATCTCATACTTAGCCTGTACTGGTGACACCATAATACCTCCATTTTGCTTATAATTCCCAAATGCAAAACAAACTCAAAACTAAGCAAATATTCTAATCCAATTGCTATATAGCAAACATATGGAAACAAATTGCTCTGTGCCTTTCCTTAGTACTTGGCTTCCATGTATCTTTACTCCCATATAATGATCATTCAAAGGCTGCAGTTTGGCTGGTGAAACTCTGCTCCTTTTCACTGCAGGAGCTTACAAATGGGGTTTGGAAGACAAACTTAAGAGGCTCTAAGTCCAGAAAGACCAGGTGCTCTCTGAATCACATAAAATGCTGGAAATATGCAGCAAGTCAGCCTTCAACTTTTGGAAGAGAAACAAAACCAATATTTCGAGATGAAAACCCTTCATCAGAGCAACCTCAGTTATGACTGAATCATCCTAGTGAGCACCTCCTTGGCGAATCAATGGTTAATATGTCGTTCACAATATTTTCCCATCTCTGGCTTTCCATAGACTGGTTGAGGGGTGTAGCAGTTAGTATAAATGTTTCCCAGTTTCAGTGCATGGAACTGATCCTCACCTTGGATACAGTCTGCATGGAGTTTGCGTTTTCTCATGAGAACTGTGTGGGTTTCCTCCTGAGTGTTCCAGTTTCCTCCCATCTTGCAATGGTTGGAAGGTTAATTGACTCAATGTAAGTTATCCTTAGTGTTGGTGGAACATAGGAGGATGTGAGAAACAATGGGTTACAAGGAAGTAAGTAGGGGGATGAGATTAATGGTAATATTCTGAGAATGGTACAGATTCAATGGGCCAAAAGCTTGCTTTTATGTTGCAAGAAAATATGAGAAATGTATGAAAGTATATTTCAATAAGTTGCTTCACCATGTCTTCCTTGGACATTTTCCTCAGAGATACCAGTTTAATTACCTTAATCCCCTGCTCAGTTTGGATGTATCAATACTAATATTCCTCACTTTTGTTCTCATTCCATTGTACTCTCTTTCACTTGTCAGGGGATATGTCGGAATCAGAATCAGGTTTATTATCACTGGCATGTGCATGAAATTTGTTAACTTTTCAGCAGCAGTTCAATGCAATACATAATATAGAAGAAGAAGAAGGATTAAAAACCGTGCAAAAACAGAAACAATATGTATTAAAAAGTGAGGTAGTGTTCACGGGATCGATGTCCATTTAGGAATTGGATGGCAGAGGGGAAGAGGCTGTTCTTGAATCACTGAGTGTGTGCCTTCTGGCTTCTCTACCTCCTTCCTGATAGTAACAGTGAGAAAAGGGCATGCCCTGGGTGCTGGAAGTCCTTAATAATGGATACTGCCTTTCTGAGACACCGCTCCTTAAGATGTCTTGGGTACTTGAAGATGGAGCCAACTAGATTTACGATCCTTTGCAGCTTCTTTTGGTCCTGTGCGGTAGCCCCCCACCCCCATACCAGACAGTGATGTAGCTGTCAGAATGCTCTCATGGTACATCTATAGAAGATTTTGAGTGTTTTTGTGTTGACATACCAAATCTCTTCAAACTCCAAATGAAGTATAGACGAGGTCTTGACTTCTCTGTAGCTGCATTGATATGTTGGGACCAGGTTAGGTCCTCAGAGATCTTGACACCCAGGAAGTTGAAACTGCTCACTCTCTCCACTCCTGATCCTTCTATGAGGAATGGTATGTGTTCGTTCGTCTTACCCTTCCTGAAATCCACAATCGGCTCATTCATCTTACTAATGTTGAGTGCCAGGTTGTTGCTGCAACACCACTCCACTAGTTGGCATATCTCGCTCCCGTATGCCCTCTCGTCACCATCTGAGATTCTACTGACAGTGACTGTATCATCAGCAGGAGTTCAGTCTAGTCAAGACCAACCTCGCAAATCATTTCATCATTGTAGATGTGAGTGCTACTGGGTGATAATCATTAAGGGAGCTCACATTATTCTTCACTGATATAATTGTTGCCTTTTTGAAACAAGTGGGAACTTCTGCCCATAGCAGTGAGAGGTTGAAAATGTCTTTGAATACTCCTACCAGTTGGTTGGCACAAGTCTTCAGAGCCTTACTAGGTACTCCATCAGGACCTTCCATCTTGCGAGGGTTCACCCTCTTTAAAGACAGCCTAACATCAGCCTCCCAGACAGAGATCACAGGGTCACTGGGTGCAGCATTAGCCCAGCCTTATTCTAAATTACTACAGATGGGAATGATCATGTAAAGTCTTTCTAAATGGTTCATGTTTCTAGGTTCACGGTTCATTTTATTGTCAAAGTGCGCTTGTATGATGCAACTCTGATATTTGTCTTCTCCAGACAGCTTTGAAATACACATGAAAAAGTAAAAGAAACAAAACTCACATACCTCAGAATCCCCCATCCCATTATTCCTTTAATTTTATCCTTTCTCAAATATGGCCATTTCCCAGTCATGATCCTGTTACTGCTTCTACATTATGAGCACTGGTATACTTGCGTAATGAGTACATTTCTGATTATAACACTTAGTTTGTAAGCTATGTTCTAATGCAATACATCAAAGATATTGGATCAAATCTTAGCTAATTTCCTCAAATTGAGGACAAGACCTTCTTATCGTATTCTCACAAAATGTTTTGACAAACCTATCTCTAGTTTTTCTTTTATGCTCAGTCCTAACCCCTGATCAATCACCATAGGTTGTATACAAAACAGACTCTAAGGTGTCATTAAGAGCAGAGCATGCATTCTTAGACAGGATATTTGACGAACATTATATGCTTTCATGGCATTTCTGTTCTCCCATCTTCTGAATTTCTCTTTCTATTTCCTCATTCTATTGAATAATTTAGCCAGTTGCTTTTTAGTTCTCCTAGTCCCTTCTAAAATGCACTCAAGACCCAGTCACAGTGGTGTTATGAGGTCATGAAATTAAGGAATGGGCTTAGTGGTTACATCCTACATAAAGATATTGATTTTTCAATGTGATGAAATTTTATTTGAGCGATGTCAAACCCTACTGCTTTATCTTATTTGAAATAATTGGATTTATGCCTTTAGAATTAGGTGTTAGCATGTAAGCTACTACAAAGGGCTAGGAACAATTTCAGTCTTTTGCTTTGAGTTAAAATGGCTCACTGATTACAACATTGTGGACACTTCTGTTCGATATCATCATATACATTTATTTACTGGGTTTATCATCATCCCAGTCTACACGTTTTGTCTACATGCTATGATGTGATTTTGAATAATACTTTTATCCTGTTAGAAGTTCCTTCAACTGATTAAAAGATGTCCTGTAAAGTAACAATTAATCCACAATCCACATTTTCATTTCAGCTGTGATATTCCATGTGAATGCATAATATTTTATTATGAATTAACCTGCTCT
Organism: Mobula hypostoma; assembly: GCF_963921235.1. Taxonomy (NCBI): domain Eukaryota; kingdom Metazoa; phylum Chordata; class Chondrichthyes; order Myliobatiformes; family Myliobatidae; genus Mobula; species Mobula hypostoma. Next base: position 197,260,284 of record NC_086098.1, read on the forward strand.
GTTCTGCTAGTGAGTTATTGATCAGGCCATGAATTCAGTGGTAGGGCACGTTCAGATTATTCAAGTGCTGGAAGAGCTGAATTTGAGATATAAAACATCTGTATTGATGTAACCAGCTTGAAATTCACCTTACATTTGGAGTAATAGATGTTTAGCAGTAATTTGTTAATAAATGTTGGTAATGTTCTGCTTTTAAAGTCTGGTTCCATTGGAGGTAATGGAAATGTATGTGGGAAATGGAATACACCATATGGCTTTTGCACTTTGTTTAGAATTGTTAAGCAAGGTGGTATATAAAATAATCCGGTACAGAGGCAGGGCCCTTGACTCTATCCTATTTATTTGGAGATACAGCACAGACCAGAGCCTTCCGACTCTTCGAGCTGCACTGCCCAGAAACCCCCCAAAAACCTGATTTAACCTTAATCTAATCATGGGTCAATTTATAATATCAATTCATCTAATTGCTACATCTTTGTACTGTGGGAGGAAACCAGAAGACCTGGGGAAAATCCACTCATACCAGGGGGAGAACACACAGAGGCTTCTTACAGAAGACATCGAGATTGATCTCTGAAATCTGATGCCCGCGTTGTAATAGCCATCATGACGCCCTCTATGTTGACCATGGCGCCAATTTAAATTCCAAATGTAGCTGCAAGTTCCCTCAATCTCCTTATCTATTTATATGTCTGTATAAGTGATATAGCAGGTGAAAGTTTCACAGAACACAAGATCACAAGACTCTGGCCAGATAATGAGGCATTATATTGCCTCAGTGAAATCTAAAAAAGTTATCTGCTTCATCCTCCCTTCCTACTCTTTTCTCATAACCCCATAAAAATTTCCCTTTCAGTATGTATCCAGTTCCCTCTTACCAGTCAGCAGTGTTTAATGAAGTAGCTTTCCTTACCCTTTCAGGCAATTATTTCCAATCATAACAATTTGTGGAATTTAATAAAATATCCCTTTCATTACCTCCATAGTTCTTTTGCACATCAACATCTTAATTAGGTGAATATTAAGTAACATGAGTCATTTTCCTGTCAGTTATATTTGGATCATTCCTGCTTCCAAAATTAATGCCGGGGCCTCAACAGAGATATTATAAAAACAAACGTGGGAAAGAAAATTGAATAGAATTAAACAATACTTTAGATGTGTACTTATATTTATTTTGGAGTCAGTATGCTGAAAATCTCATGGTTATTATAGTTGTAATTTTATGTTTGTTTGTCTGAAAGGGTTCTGAGTCAATGCAAGGAGAGTAGTGAGCTTGTGTGAAGTTATGTAAGCAATATAAAGGATCTAGATTTCAAGATTGATTTCAAAATTGCAATGACAGCTCATTCAATGCGTTAAAAAATTCAACCAATGGTATTCCAGAGGAAAAATGCAGGGCTGTAAATCTTTATTTTGTTATTAGACTTTCAGTAATAATACATTCTGAAGTCTTGGTCTTGTGCACTATATGACCTCATGGTACATTTATTGGATTCCATGTGCCTGGAGCCAGGAGGACCAGCATGGCATACTGAAACACTTGAAATATCTCCAGCACAAACCGATAGGTGAAAATAACATGACTCATCTTTTCAAGGATTATGCATACCTTATTTATGTCTGATTAAGAGATAACTTTACAGTCAGAATGAAAAATGCAATATTTTGAGACAGAAGTGAGCATTTAGTTAATGATTATAATGAAATAGTTTTTGATATAGATAATGCTATTCTTTTTATATCTTTTCTCTCGCTGCTGCATTTTATTGGATTGAATTTCATGAACATATTGCAAAGCAAATCTATTAAATGCATATGGTTTTTGTAGGAGATATACAGTAAATTAGTTATTTTTATCATCTAATCTTGATACATTTGGTGGCATTTAAAAATATACTGTGCATAACAGCATAAGGAATAGGAATAGGCCATATGGAGCTTGAACATGCTCTGTATTCATTATGATTGAGATTGACCTTTAACCTCAATTTCAGTTTCTGGCACTGTCTCTACCCTTTGGTTGCCTTAGGATCAGAAATCTATGAATCCCTGCCTTGAATGAACTCAAGTACTGAACCTCCACAGCCAACTGATGGTAGAGAATTTCCAAAGAATTTTCATTTTCCACATGAAGAATATTTCCCCCATTTTGATCATAACTAGCTTACCCATATTCTAATGTTTTTGTAGCCTCCTCAGTCAGGTGAAATATCCTCCCATGTTAAACCTATAAGAACTCCATGAATTTCACTGAGATCAGCTCCTGTTTCTTCTAAACTCACCTGGATACTCGCTTGGTCCATTCAATCTCTCTTCTGACAGCAAATCCCAAATCCCAGGATCCAGAATCTTTATCGCATTTCCTCAGTGACAACTATGTCACTTTTTAGATAAGGAAACCATTACTCTAAATGGGGTCTCACCAAGTTCCTGCATAATTACAGAGAGACATCTTTACTCCTGTGCTCAAATCCTCTTATGATGAGGATGAACATACCATGTTCCTTCCTAACTCTCAATGCACATGCCTGTTACCTTTCATTCACTTACATATAAGGACACTGTGGTCTCTTTGAACATTAACATTTTTTCATCTATCTCAATTTTTTAAAACAAAATACACATCTTTCTATATTGTGCATCAGAGTAAATGACCTAACATTTTTTCAACATTATATTCTATCTGCCTTATTCTTGCCTACTCAGATACTTCTCCTTGAAGTCTTTCTACATAATTCCCCATGTAATGAGAAGGTTAAAAACAGATCTTTTAGTTGGAATGGAATTGTCCATTCACAGTACTCATAATGAGCAAACCTGTCAATTATGAAGATAAGTAAAACATAAAGTCTTGATTCTTGAGGTCCATGCGGCCTTGAAGCTCACAGATATGAGGTATTGAGGAATGAGACAATTTCCTTTTCAGAGATGTGTGAAACCATTTGGTTGTCAAATTAAAAACTTGACTGATAAGGTAACTTGGTTTTTAGAATCCAGCAAGACTAGTTCAGTTACTAATGTAAAATCCTCCCTATGCACCTGTGATTGAGAAAAAGTTAGTTTTAGAATTGTAGCTGACTGGTATGTGTAGATTAGCAAAAAGTTCTTGATTATATAAGTGTGAAGAGTGGGCAAGCTCTTTCAACCTCTGTCCTCAGACCAGAATTCGACCGGAGCCAAGGACCTGTAAAATTCTCTAGGTCAGTCATTGTATATTAGAGTCCTTGCCAAGCAGAAGGGTGTGAGACATGCTACTGTACCAACTGTTGTGTGTTCTGTTTTAGACTTGTTATGTTAATCATCTGTATCACTTAGTAGAAGGGTGTGGGACTTGTTCTTTTATCAATTACTTTGCACATTATTTTAGACTTAGTGTTTTGTACTGTATATGTTTACATGTTTTTCTTATCAATTATTATACTCTAGTAAATATCAATATTCAGCAGCAACCTTGAAGTGTTCCTTCTCACTCATTAGTCCAAATCCTCGAAAATTGCCTGTCTTTCCCTTACATTCCCTATGTATCCCATCAAATATTTAGTATCATCAGTAAACTTGGAAATGTGGTCCCTTTAGTCAAATTCTTGTTATTGATTGTGAATGGCTGAGGCCCAAGAACCAATCCCCATGGAAGTTCACTAAAAAAAAACAAATTTATTCCAACTTTTTGCCTTCTGCCAATTCTCAATCACCTTTAATGTTCATATTATCCAAATATTGATGAACTTCTGCATAGGCCTTGCTGAAAGCTTTCTGAAAATCATTTTCTATCAAATCCAGCATTCAAGCCCTATTTATTCTATTAAAATATTATCAAAGAATTTTGCATTATTTGACAAACATGATTTCCCTTGCTGACTCTGCTCAATCCTGTTATCCTGTTTCAGTAACAATAATGAAGGCAGAAATATGATTTACAGATCCCACAATAAAGTAAGATGATTCATACACTACTTTTAACAATCAAATTCCTTGGCATCTGAAGTTATTTTCAAAGGTGGATGTTCTGGAATCTGTATTCCTCTTTCAATAAAGTAACCAACATAAAAAAATTGGAGATACGAAGGTGAAGAATGAGCCTTAATCTGAGAAATCGTGAACATGCATGATGAGAAGAACTAAAATAGATCAGGATAATTACCTTAAAGGTTCCAGGAAGTTACTTACTCACATATCAATAATGAATAGATATTCACTTGACTGCAGTACAACCCATGGGGATGAACTATTGGAAAATCTGCTTAATGTTATGTTAAAGTTTTTTTTTGTTTTATTGGAAAGATTAAATTTAAAAAATGTACTAAATAGATCTTTCGATTTATCAAGTCTCAACTGTACAAATATTGACTGGGCTGACAATGACATATCTTGCTTCACACCACAGATTCAGAATGATATTCTAGTTACAAACTTCAAGGTGCAAATGTTATTGCACTTTAATACACTGAAAAATAGTAGTTTGCTTATAAATGGAAAACTGTCAAAATCATGTGTTTTCATATACCTGAATTAAATATATGTGCTCTACAAATCTTTTTTATCAATTGCTCGTTTTAATAGAGGAATATGCATTATGATTTTAAAATGTTATGTTTATGAATAATATCACTCAGGTAATCTTGTTATATGATACAATCAATAACGAAATGGATTGTCAATAATGAAACAGCACTAGATACTGAACAATTAATATAATTTTCTGAAAATGGCATATTTTCACATATTCCCAGATTTGTGATTTGAGAACTTATTCGATGCATGTTCAAAACTGAATGGTTTACTTGTATATAACAAGTTCAAAATTGTGTGATCTTATTCCTCAAACTCTTGATCTCTCTTTAGTCTTTGACAAGGCATAACAACACATTGAATGCATTTTTTTTATTCCTCACTACTTGACCTGAACTAGGCTTTCCAAATCTTTTGGAATCACTGATTCTTTTCCAAAGCCCGACCTCTACACCTTGAAGTCAGTAATTTAAATTTCCCTTGTGTGTGCTACTTCCTAATTCCCTAATCCTGCTCCATGGTGTCACTGGATGCAGTTAGAGAAGCTCAATGCTATGTGACATCACACACAGAATTGTGACATTCAGTCAAGATGGTGTGTGAGTGGGGATTCTTGACATTTGGAGAGGTCAGCAGTTGAGTTGCATCAAATGGTAGGAAATGGGGGACATTTCTTAGTTTGTCTCTTCAGCTGTTTGTGGATTGTCTCCTTGTTCTTGTAACTTGTAGAATAGCTTCTGGCATGAAAAAAGCAAAATAAATGTATGGTCAAAATCCACAAGGAAGGATATTTTGTGATCAGCCATAGCACAATCAGATGGGATGGTACATGGAACTGCTTCCAAGCAAGTGTTGTCAAACCAAATCAACCGCACTGTATTTTTAAGACACTCTTCATTTTTCATAATATCTTTTTATTTTTACCTCAGTCCATTTTATTTCTGACAGTGCCTAGTGAAATATTGCATGAAAGGAAAGATTTCAGTGCATGATTTTACTACTTATATACATGGATATCCCTTTGATTACAATTATGAAAGGTATTCATGAAAATTCAACTCATGAGCACTTCAGTGTAATATTTCTAAATTCATATAGTCCTCTATTTTCAGATTATGTATCTGTCACAGAAAAATAAATTCACTCAATGAAAATACATAAATTCAATTTTATTCACTGGGTATTATATGGCATCACATCACCTTAATGCTCAAGTCAAAATTTCAGGCATAACCTAAATAGAGAAAAAGTCAATTTGGGGGTTATTGTTTACTTTACAGGGCACAAATGTATTGGTGCCAGGTTAAAATTCTTTTGTAGCTGTGTACCCTTGGCTGGTAATAAAGCAGCCCGATGTTATATAGTAGAATGCCCTGTCCTTACAAAACTAATTTCCAATATTATAATAAACATGAGAAAGTCTGCAGATGTTGCTGCTTCCATTATTATTGACTCTTATTTTTTCTTTTAGTAATATCCTATTTTGTTATACCAGATTTCCAAAATTAGCCACAGCTCTATATATTTAAATAGGTTACAATCTGTCTCACTTTTCTTGATCATAACTCTCACTTTAGTATTTTCATGTTGATGCTAGATCTGTCTGTCTTCCTTTCTTTCATGCTCACCAGCTGTTTCTTTATGTTTTTAATCCCATGCAACTGCAGTTTCCTGCCTCGTGTATGTGACTTTATTGATGCTTATTTGCTATTATCCTTCTACCTACCAAAAACAGCCCATCTATCTTGCACTCTATCAGATCACCAACCTAGTTTGCATGCACATGAATTCATTCCATTGTGACTTTGCATCAACAGCTGCTACTCTCACTATTGTCACAGCTTCATATCATGCAGTTTTAAGGCTTTACCTTTTGTTTCAACTACGTAGGAAATGCAAGGAAGGCATTTCAGTACATACAAGATGTTTATATTACCTGGACTGAGTAAAAGTGTTATGCCATAAGCTTAAGTAAATACGCATTTTATAAAAATTATAGATACAAAATAATATTCAAGGAAACAGATGGATATTGAATTTTTAAGGTCATAGTGAAAAATCGTTTCTAATAGCTGATGAATTGAGAGCAGAGAAGCATAGACTGAAGATTATACTTAAGAAGAGTTAGCAAGCTTCGTTACATTGAGCTGTAAGTATGCTTTCTGACAAAGGGCTATTGAAGCAGCTGGTATCTCATATTTAACATGAGGCTGGATGTAAATGAAGACTATTAAAATGAAAAGGTAGAGAAATTGTATTTCAGTAAATAGTTTCAAATGGCGTGAAAACCAGGACACAGACAAAAGGTCGGGACTGTAGTGTTTCCATTTCTGTGGTTTTGTGATAAGATAGAAAGGAAAATTAGAAGGCATAATGAGGTTGAGTCTGGATTCAGGCAGGTTTGGAATGAACATGATTACCTGTCACTACTTCCTCCATGGAGAGGAGGTAGTGCAAGCACTCTACTGCAGGCATTGTCTTATGCAAAGAGGTGACATTCTTGAGTAGAGAGTCTTAACAAAAATATATCAAGGTTAGTCATATGTAATGTATGGAGTGCTGTAATAATCTAGCATAGAAATAACATTAACAGATGTATCAACTATAGAATGTATATTGCAACTTAATCCAACATCTAAGATGTTAGTTGCCCCTCAAAAGACAGAACAGCAGCTATTTAAAACTCTCCTTTAAAATGACAAAACTCGATCTCATAGTGGATTTCATAGAATGAAATAGAGCAGAATGCACAATGATGATCAGCAGCTCTGTTGACGTTAATACACAAAACTTGAATTGACTCTATTGTGTGCATCTTCTTTTTCCATAATTATGACATTAACTCAAGATTTGTTGACAACATTTCTTTAATGATGCATAATGGAAGCTTTTTGCTTTTGTGGTAGTCAAGTTGTTGGAAGAACGGCAAGCAAAGGTCTATTGCAATAAATGTTAATAAATTGCCTATTGTCATTAGTCAGTCCTGAGGCAACATGAATTAATTTTAATAACATTAAATTCACATTATTTATGATTATGTACATCCATGGAAAGACACTGTACTTTTAACATTTGGATGTAAATGATTGAAAGCATATATGCTTAGATATTTACTTCAAAGTAAGGATGCTCTGCCACCTAATTTTACAAACTTCTTACTCATTTAGTGCAAGTCTGATTTATTACTTATTATGTACTAAGTAGAAATTAAATGGCATGGTAAGTTGAATGAAATTAAAATTAAAAATAACATAGTTACAACAACGATGAAAGCTGAACCAACGATGTCATTAAAATCTGATACGTTACAGAGGTCAGCATATGAATTACATGGTCTTTGGTACAACCGAAGATACAACCTTAGAGTCTTGCTCTGTATTCTTGGTTTTAAAATCTACTTCCCTTAATATCATACAGAATCATGTGACATATTTCTAAATTATTTGTATCTCTAAAACAATTTCTAAAGTAATTTTATGGTGTGCAGCAATTATGTCTTGTTATTGCCCATTTTCTCTTTAGGCAATGATGCAACAGTAGGTGAAAATTGCAAGTGATATTTCCTGCTAATTTCATTGTGGGTGTGATTTTCTAGGAGAAATTTATATAGTAGTGTAGCATTCCCACTAAAGCAGACAGAAACCTCATAAATATATTTGAATCAGAGCTCCTATAACTATAGGATCATAGAACTACAGAAGGAAAGTATTCAACTCTTTATCTATTCCTGATTGGGTTTATAACAGTGTTATCCAACCTAATCCCAATCTGAGCTCAAGGTTTGTGCCTTGTAGTGTACATCACTTCAGATTCTGAACCATGTACTTTTGAAATACGTATATTGAAGGATTCTGTCTCTGACCAGTATTCAGGCAGAGTTTCAAGGGCCAGGCTTGCACCATCGCTGAGGTAAAGACTTTCTCCTCAACTCTGTCTAATCCTGTCACTTTAAACCAGCACCCTATTCCTTCTGACCTTTACTGCTGAGGAAATTGATTCTTCCAATGTACATTATCACCTTCCCGTCATTTTATACAGCCCAAAAACACTTGCAGCCTCAATGCAATTTGGTCTTGGATTATACAAATTATGGGCTTTACCTAGTTACAGTGAATGTAATGGGAGCTAATCATGGCCTGCTTAAAAAAATAATGGAGCAGCATAGCCTCAAAACTGGAATTTTCAGGTGGTGCCCGAGTTGAGTAGCAATGTGTAGAGGAGTGGCAGGTCCTCCATCAGCACAAATGAATCACGAGGGTGGGACTGACAAGCACAATCTAACAAACTCCTCCAAAAAAAACACAAATGCCTTATTTGCCATCTGTCCAAACTTGTCAAGGTTTTTCAGTTTTTCTGGATGCCCCTGACAAAATTATGTAAAAACAAATTAAGTTGAAAAATTAAGAAAAAAAGTCAACCTCAACTAAAACATCTCAAGCATGTTTAATTATACAGAATTAATAAACTACACACATATAACTTGGAAAAATTTTATTAACCTTGTTCATTTTCTTCAATGCATTCCAGTAATCTCCATTTAAATGAGTGGGTTTATAGATACTCTGCTAGTCTGGAATATTGCACAGAAGTACCAATGTAGCTGGTTAAACTTTGTAAGCTCCTCCTGTTCCTCATTTGCGGGGGAGCTCAATTACAGAGTGCAGCTAAGAAAAGGACAGGAGACCTCAACCAGGAATCAGAAATACCGCTTTCGTGTGATGGTCTTGAAACTTCCTGGCAGAAATGCTGAAAAATGTGTAGAACGTTCCATGTGGAATAATCTTGAGTCAAAGGTTTATATGGTGGCGAGGAAAATGCAGCCAGATTCATCCCACTTTGCACAATGTTGCATTGGCAAGGGTTTGGTTAGGCCTGCAGAAATTTGTAGTCTTCAATGAGTGACCTATGATAATGAACTTAAGTAGCAATAAAATGATTTTGTTAAAGAGATCGCTATCAAGAGTCATTCTATTTTCACTCAATGCCTAAACTTTGGTGTTTCCAGTAACAATCTACAACGTAATGAATGTGACTGGAACTTCGATGAATTCGTATGGAGCTGTTGTTTGGGATGGAATGTGTATAACTGTGGGATTGAACTCCACTGATTGGGTCAGTATCTTCAAGAATAGAGGTGAAAGGAACAGCAGAGAGAAGAGTGATTTTAAAAAGCAAACAAAAATAGGAGGACCTTTTTTGTTTTTTTATTATTATGCTTTCCTACATCAAAGATATTTCATTCCCATCCCAGTGAATTAGCCCACTCACCATGCACGAGGGTAATATTTGAGATCCTGCTAGTTGTAGGTCTATGATATTCCAGAAAGTACATGCATTCAGTTGAATTATGATGTGCAATTATTTAAACATTATTGCCATTTGCTTCATTTTAAGGCTCTCAGTTTTTGTCCTATTCTAATAAGAAAATGTAGAATATTGGTTCTTTGTTTTCTTGGACACATAATATGTTTTGTGAGATTCACTGAAGCATGAATTTTTATCGAACCTCGTAAAATACAGCATAATTGTAACTAGGAGGCAGGAAGTGTGCCTATACCTTTGTTTGAGTTGACTTATAATTTCAAATAGGTTTAATAAGCTGTTGTTTTATACTGCACAGCTTACACATTTATTGAATGACATTACTATAGAAACAAGCAAAATATCTTTGAACCTGCCATTATTTAACAATTTCTGTTTGTAATGTATTTTTTACATAAGGCACTCACTGCAACCACTTTGTAATTATTAGAGTGTTTTGAACGACAGTATTTGCGTTAGGCTTAACATTAGTTGTCAAAGCAAAAAAAAAAGCAGGTTCAAGGAGAAAACAAAAAAATACACAATTTGACACTTTCAACAGAAGTGTAAGGATGCTTATCTTATCACAGGTGACATCTGATTTTACAATCAATAGTGGATCACAACATAAATTTTACATGATTACTACTTCACTACAGATAACTACAGCTGTCACCATCTTTGAAATGTTTCTGAAAGTACATTATCTATGACTGACAAATTTGAAACTTATTGTGGACCATATGCTAAATCAGCGATTGTTGTTCACATTAAGGTGCAATATCTCCTTGCATTCTCTAAGTGACTGTGTCAGCTGATCAGAAAGAGAATCTGCGGTGTCACATGAAACCTGGTTGCCGGGTTAATAATGCTCTCTAATATAGTTAAATACATAATTTGCACTTCTTTTCCAACGCGTTATTACCTGAGGGAGAGATTTATTAAACTAAACTAGATAGGGCAAGTGAACAAGTGGAGTTCATTTGTCAGATCTCACCCATACAAACAGAACTGAAAACCAGGAGCTGATTACTAGAAGTTGAGACAATATGGTATGGAAATTTGATTGCATAACATGGTGTTTTCAGTGCAATGCCTGAAAATCAACGGTTCTCAGAATGGCATCTAAACCCATTACTGCTTGAATTCCCACACTGAAAAACTGAGAAGACACTTTTTCTGCTGATCAAAATATCTTCTTTGGAGCATTGGCTGGAGAATTCAGTCATATTGTTCCAAGAAGTGGGTGCCTTTGGTCAGTATGTGCTCTGCAAACTCTTCAGCAGCATGATTGAAAAGGGACACGCATAAAATGCTGGAGAACTCAACAAGTCAGGCGGCATCTATGGAAATGCATAAACAGTTGACCTTTCAGGCCAAGACCCTACTTTAGGACTGGGAATGAAGGGGGAGGATGCCTGAATAAAAAAACCCACTAAACTGAGCATTTTTTTTATTATTCTGGCATCTTCCCTCTTCCTTTCCAGTCTTGAAGAAGGGTGTCGGCTTGAAACATCGACTGTTTATTCATTTCAATAGATTTAAAAGCATAGATTTAAAGACATTTTCATGGATGCTGCCTAACTTGCTGAGTTCCTCCAGCATTTTGTATATGAACATAGAACATAGAACATAGAATAGTACAGCACAGTACAGGCCCTTCGGCCCACAAAGTTGTGCCGACCCTCAAACCCTGCCTCCCATATAAGCCCCCACCTTAGATTCCTCCATATACCTGTCTAGTAGTCTCTTAAACTTCACTAGTGTATCTGCCTCCACCACTGACTCAGGCAGTGCATTCCACGCACCAACCACTCTCTGAGTTAAAAACCTTCCTCTAATATCCCCCTTGAACTTCCCACCCCTTACCTTAAAGCCATGTCCTCTTGTATTGAGCAGTAGTGCCCTGGGGAAGAGGTGCTGGCTATCCACTCTATCTATTCCTCTTATTATCTTGTACAACTCTATCATGTCTCCTCTCATCCTCCTTTTCTCCAAAGAGTAAAGCCCTAGCTCCCTTAATCTCTGATCATAATACATACTTTCTAAACCAGGCAGCATCCTGGTAAATCTCCTCTGTACCCTTTCCAATGCTTCCACATCCTTCCTATAGTGTGGTGACCAGAACTGGACACAGTACTCCAAGTCTGGCCTAACCAGAATTTTATAGAGCTGCATCATTACATCGCGACTCTTAAACTCTATCCCTCGACTTATGAAAGCTAACACCCCATAAGCTTTCTTAACTACCCTATCCACCTGTGAGGCAACTTTCAGGGATCTGTGGACGTGTACCCCGAGATCCCTCTGCTCCTCCACACTACCAAGTATCCTGCCATTTACTTTGTACTCTGCCTTGGAGTTTGTCCTTCCAAAGTGTACCACCTCACACTTCACCGGGTTGATCTCCATCTGCCACTTCTCAGCCCACTTCTGCATCCTATCAATGTCTCTCTGCAATCTTTGACAATCCTCTACACTATCCACAACACCACCAACCTTTGTGTCATCTGCAAACTTGCCATCCCACTCTTCTACCCCCACATCCAGGTCGTTAATAAAAATCACGAAAAGTAGAGGTCCCAGAACAGATCCTTGTGGGACACCACTAGTCACAATCCTCCAATCTGAATATACTCCCTCCACCACCACCCTCTGCCTTCTGCAGGCAAGCCAATTCTGAATCCACCTGGCCTAACTTCCCTGGATCCCATGCCTTCTAACTTTCTGAATAAGCCTACCGTGTGGAACCTTGTCAAATGCCTTACTAAAATCCATATAGATCACATCCACTGCACTACCCTCATCTATATGCCTGGTCACCTCCTCAAAGAACTCTATCAGGCTTATTAGACATGATCTGCCCTTCACAAAGCCATGCTGACTGTCCCTGATCAGACCATGATTCTCTAAATGCCTATAGATCCTATCTCTAAGAATCTTTTCCAACAGCTTTCCCACCACAGACGTAAGGCTCACTAGTCTATAATTACCCGGACTATCCCTACTACCTTTTTTGAACAAGGGGACAACATTCGCCTCCCTCCAATCCTCCGGTACCATTCCCGTGGACAACGAGGACATAAAGATCCTAGCCAGAGGCTCAGCAATCTCTTCTCTCACCTCGTGGAGCAGCCTGGGGAGTATTCCGTCAGGCCCCGGGGACTTATTTGTCCTAATGTAATTTAACAACTCCAGCACCTCCTCTCCCTTAATATCAACATGCTCCAGAACATCAACCTCACTCATATTGTCCTCATCATCATCAAGTTCCCTCTCATTGGTGAATACTGAAGAGAAGTATTCATTGAGGACCTCGCTCACTTTCACAGCCTCCAGGCACGTCTTCCCACCTTTATCTCTAATCGGTCCTACCTTCACCCCTGTCATCCTTTTTTTCTTCACATAATTGAAGAATGCCTTTGGATTTTCCTTTACCCTACTCACCAAGGCCTTCTCATGCCCCCTTCTTGCTCTCCTCAGCCCCTTCGTAAGCTCCTTTCTTGCTTCCCTATATTCCTCAATAGACCCATCTGATCCTTGCTTCCTAAACCTCATGTATGCTGCCTTCTTCTACCTGACTAGATTTTCCACCTCACTTGTCACCCATGGTTCCTTCACCATACCATTCTTTATCTTCCTCACTGGGACAAATTTATCCCTAACATCCCGCAAGAGATCTCTAAATATCGACCACATGGCCATAGTACATTTCCCTGCAAACCATCATCCCAGTTCACACCCGCAAGTTCTAGCCTTATAGCCTCATAATTTGTCTTTCCCCAATTAAAAATTTTCCTGTCCTCTCTGATTCTATCCTTTTCCATGATAATGCTAAAGGCCAGGGAGCGGTGGTCACTGTCCCCCAGATGCTCACCTCCTGAGAGATCTGTGACCAGACCCGATCCATTACCAAGTACTAGATCTAGTATGGCATTCCCCCTAGTCGGCCTGTCCACATACTGTGACAGGAATCCATCCTGGACACACTTAACAAATTCTGCCCCATCTAAACCCTTGGAACTAATCAGGTGCCAATCAATATTAGGGAAGTTAAAGTCACCCATGATAACAACCCTGTTATTTTTGCACCTTTCCAAAATCTACCTCCCAATCTGCTCCTCTGTATCTCTGCTGCTACCAGGGAGCCTATAGAATAAGTCCCTTTGGATTTCCAGTATTTGCAGACTTTATCGTGTTTGTGATTGAAAAGGGATCTCTCTGACTATATAAGGACACAAGAAATGAGATGTGTCTATTTTAATGCAAGGAGTATCATAAACAAGGCAGATGAATTTATAGTGTGGATCAATACGTGGAACTATGACTTTGTGGCCATTACAGAGACTTGGATGTCTCAGGGGCAAGAATGGCTGCTGAGTGCGCCAGCTTTTAAATGTTTTAAAAAGGATAGAGAGGGAGACAAGAGAGGTGGGGAATGACATTGCTAATCAGGGATAGTATCATGGTTGCAGAAAAGGAGGAAGTCATGGAGGGATTGTCGACTGGGTCAGTATGGGTGGGAGTCAAAAACAGGAAGGGGGCAATAACTCTACAGGATGATTTTTATAGACCCCCCCCCCAATAGTAACAAAGACATTGAGGCAGATTCTGGAATGATGCAAAGATAATAGGTTGTTGTGATGGGTGATTTTAAAATTCCTAATATTGACAGGCATCTCCCTATAGCAAAGGGTTTGGAAGGGGTGGAGCTTGTTAGGTGTGTTCAGGAAGGTTTCCCGATACAATATATAGATAAGCCAACTAGAGAAGAGGTTGTACTTGATCTGGTATTGGGAAATAAACCTGGTCAGTTGTCAGATCTCTTGGTGGGAGAGCATATTGGAGGTAGTGATCACAACTCTATCTCCTTTGCCATAGTGCTGGAGATAGATAGGAGTAGATAATTTGGGAAACCATTTAATTGGGGTAGGGGGAATTATGCTGCTATTAGGCAGAATCTTGGGAGCAGATGTTCTCGGGGAAATACACAGCAGAAATGTAGCAAATATTCAGGGAACATTTGTATGGTGTTCTGCATAGGTATGTTCCATTGAGGCAGGGAAAGGATAGTAGGATAAAAGAACCATGGTGTACAAAGGATGTAGAAAATCTAGTTAAGAAGAACAGAAAAATTTATGAAAGATTCAGGAAACTAGGTACGGTAAGAGTTCTAGAAAATTACAAGATTGCTAGGAAGGAACTTAAGAATGAAATTAGGAGAGCTAGAAGAGACCATGAGAAGGCCTTGGTGAGCAGGATTGAGGAAAACCTCAAGGCATTCTACAAGCAAGTGAAGAGCCAGAGGATGAGCCGTGTAACAATAGGACCAATCAGGTGCGAAAGAGGAAACATGTGCATGGAGTTGGCGGAGATACCGGAGGTACTTAATGAATACTTTGCTTCAGTACTCACCAGGGAAAAGGACCTTAGCAATAACAGGGATGACTTACTGTGGAATGAAATGCTTGAGTGTATAGACATTAAGAAAGCGGATGTTATGTGCTGGAGCTTTTGAAAAGCATTCAGTTAGATAAGTGACCAGATCTGGATGAGATCTACCCCAGGCTACTGTGGAAGCGAGGGAGGAGATTGCTGTGACCTTGGTGATGATCTTTGCATGACCAATAGGGAAGGAAGAAGTACCAAAGAAATGGAGGGTTGCAAATGTTGTTCCCTTGTTCAAGAAAGGGAGTAGAGGTAACCCAGGAAATTATAGACCAGTGAGTCTTACTTCAGTAGTGGGCAAGTTGTTGGAGAAGATCCTGAGAGACAGGATTTATAAGCATTTGGAAAGATATAATCTGATTAGGGATAGTCAACATGGCTTTGTCAAGGGCAGATCATGCCTTACGAGCCTGATTGAATTCTTTGACGATGTAACAAAGCACATTGATGAAGGTAGATCAGTCGATGTAGTGTATATGGATTTCAGTAAGGCATTTGATAAGGTTCCCCATGCAAGGCTCATTCATAAAGTAAGGAGGCGTGGGATCCAAGGAGACCTTGCTTTCTGGATCCAGAATTGGCTTGCCCACAGAAGGCAAAGGGTGGTTGTCAATGTTTCGTATTCTGCATAGAGGTTGGTGACCATTGGTGTTCTGTAGGAACCTGTTCTGGGACCCCTCCTCTTTGTGATTTTTGTAAATGACCTGGATGAGGAAGTAGAAGGGTGGGTTAGTAGGCTTGCAAATGACACAAAAGTTGTGGGTGTTGTGGGTAGTCTGCAAGGCTACAGCGGGACATCGATAGGATGCAGAACTGGGCTGAGAAGTGGCAGATGGACTTCAACCTAAATAAGTGTGAATTGGTTCATTTTGGTAGGTCAAATTTGAAGACAGAATAATGGTAAGATTCTTGGCCATGTGAAGGATCAGAGAGATCTTCGGTGTCCACGTCCACAGGACACTCAAAGTTGCTGCGCAGGTTAACACCGTTGTTAAGAAGGTGTATGGTGGGTTGGCCTTCATCAACTATGGGACTGAGTTCAAGAATTGTGAGGTAATGTTACAGCTATATTGGACCTTAGTTAGACCCCACTTGGAGTACTGTGTATAGTCCTGGTCCCCTCACTACAGGAAAGAGGTGGATACAATAGAGAGAATGCAAGGATGTTGCCTGGATTGGAGATCGTGCCTTATGAGAATAGGTTGAGTGAACTTGACCTTTTCTCCTTGGAGCAACGGAGGATGAGAGGTGATTTGATAGAGATGATGAGAGGCATTGATCATGTGGATAGCCAGAGGCTTTTTCCCAGGGCTGAAATAGCTATCGTGAGAGAGTATAGTTTTAAGGTGCTTGGAAGTAGGTACAGGGGGGAGGTCAGAGGTAAGTTTTTCACACAGAGACCAGTGGGTTTCGTGGAATGTACTGCCAGCGATGGTGGTAGGGGTGGATACAATAGGGTCTTTAAGAGACTATTTAGATAGGTACATGGAGCAAAGAAAAATAGAGGGCTATGCGGTAGGGAAATTCTATGCAGTGTCTAGAGTAGGTTGCATGGCCAGCAGAACATTGTGGGCCAAAGGGCCTGCAACATATTGTAGATTTCAATGTTGTATGTTCTATGAAAATAGCACCAGCTGTAGGCCATTAGGCCCTTCAAGCCTACCCCAGTATTTAATATGATCATAGCTGATCTATGCTGTCCACAACAGCTTTCTGTGTCATTTCTTCATACACCATTTACTATTCCTAAATGTAACAAATATTTATCCACATCCGCTTTAAATACTTCTAATGATCCAACTGCTACCACCTGAAAGGGAGAGAATCCAAAGGATAATTCTGGGAATGAAGGGGTTAACATTTGAGGAACGTTTGGTAGCTTTGGACCTGTACTCACTGGAGAGAATGTTCCCTATGGTGAGGGTATCCAGGAAATAGAGGGCACAGCTTCAAAATGGAGGGGTGACCTTTTAGAACAGAGGTGAGGAGAATTTTTTTTTAGCCAGAGAGTTGTGAATGTGTGGAATGCTCTGCCATAGACTGCAGTGGAGGCCTGTGTGCATATTTAATGCAGAATTTGATAGTCTCTTGATCGGTCAGGGCATTAAAGGATATGGTCAGAAGACAGGTGTCTGGAATTGAGTGTAATCCAGGATCAGTCATGATGGACTGGCAGAGCAGTCTCAATGGGCGGAATGGCCTAATTCTGCTCCTAGGCCTTATGGTCTCATGATCTACCCTTTGGCCTGTTTGGCATGGGCGACCCTACCAAAGCCAAAGCATAAATCCCTGACTCTAGCCAACATAGCTCTACAGATCATTCAGGCACGCAAGTATCCAAACCATGACAAGGTATGGTCCTCTTGAAGGATTTACCAGATAGTAATCTGGAAATTATTGCTCCTGTGGTTCTGCTTTCCCTTTTCTATGTCCCAGTCCAGTTCTGGGAACTTAACCTTGGTCAGTCTCCTATGATCTTATCTGATTACCTCAGGCCTGCTGCACCTCCTTTTCACTCCAAACCACAAAACTACATGGCTTCCAGCTAACATCTCCAAGTCACATTCCCTGGATCCAAGACCAGACCTTTAGGCATCAACTAAATTTGGCCCAGATATCTGGACAGCCATCCAGACAACATCCAACCCACTTCTGAATTTTCTGGCCACTGTCTCTTCAGCCAGAAAGCTGGGACCATGTCCTCTTAGTCTACCATCACTCTCACTCACTGTCCTTCACAGCTTCAGATCAGGGAATCCAAAAGTTTCCACGTGTATGTATCTTGGAAGGAGATAGAGGCAGAAAGGTAACTCATAAAATGCCACAGCCTATGATGACTGTAATCAATCCCTCAGTTAGTGCTGTACAATTGTGGTTAGTGCCAGTGAAAGATGAATCCATCAAAGGGTGGGGGGGGGGTGGTGTCACTAGAGGCCTTTGCCTTGGATGGACCCCTGCAACTGGCTCTGGTTGTCATTCTGGTACTTGTGATCAGGCTGAATATATAACTGAAGGAGTCTTTCAGCATTTTATGCCTTTTAAAAACTATTAAACAGCTCTTTTAGAAATATAGTTAGATCTAGTGAGAGACAAGCTTATTCAGGCTGCCACCTCTTACGGAAGATTATCTGTCAACTCATGTTTCTGGTTGACACATTATAACTGAATTGAATTTCAACCACAGATCCATAGCATTGTGTCCTACCTGATCCAGTCGGCAGTGCTAAACAACAGGAATACTGCAGATGCTGGAAATTCAAGCGACACACATCAAAGTTGCTGGTGAACGCAGCAGGCCAGGCAGCGTCTCTAGGAAGAGGTGCAGTCGACGTTTCAGGCCGAGACCCTTCGTCAGGACTAACTGAAGGAAGAGTGAGTAAGGAATTAGTCCTGACGAAGGGTCTCGGCCGAAACGTCGACTGCACCTCTTCCGAGAGGATGCTGCCTGGCAGTGCTAAAGACATCTACTTCTACCCCAGGAGCAGAAGCTGTCTCTATTTTCCGTCCAGTTACAAATTGCTGATAACCTGATCCATGCATTCCTTCCTTCTCGTCTTGATTATTCGTAAGCATTCCATCCAGCCTCCCTTGTTTTTGATCGGGGCAGACTGACACTGTGGCCTGAAGATAATGAATGACACGGCTGAACTGAGCTGCACTGAGTGTGCTTGGACTCTCCATGACTTTGTGGCTTAGTGTTTTGTATTCTGCGTTTTTCACTGTTTCTTTTCGCTCTTTGCATGATTTGTTCTTTTTTTTGTGTGTTTGGGGTTTGATGTTTTCCTTTGAATGGGTTCCATGGTTTTCGTTGTTTCGTGGCTGTCTGTGGGAAGATAAATCTCAGGGTTGTATTCTATATGCATACTTTGATAATAAACGTGCTTTGAATCTTGTTCAGGTTTTTGGCTTATCTATACTGTGCTGCCCGTGTGTTTTTGCACTGAGCTCTGTTTATCTACTACTTTTTGTATTTGCTAATCTATATTTCTCCCATTTAAGCAGCACACCAATCAGTGTTTGCTTGATGTATGTCAATGTTGGATTTACAGTACTTGCTTTTAAAATTCTCAATTGTTTTGTACTCCCCTTTCACCTGATCTGCATCATAACTTCTGTCATCTCATCCAACCCTATAATATGCCAAGATAATTCTAATTCTAGACAATTATCATCCTTAAATCACTCTACCACAGGTGTGAAGTCTTCAGTTCCTTAGGTCCTAAACTTTTCAGTTACCTCCCTCAACTTGTTCAATGTGTTGCCTTTTCCTCCTTCAAGATAGTCCGTAAGATGTACACTTTGTTCAAGATTTGGGTCAGTTGTTTGAACATCTCCATATACAGCTTTGTACTGCTCTTTGTAAATGCTCAGGTAAAGCACATTGAGATGCTTTTTTAAATGACAGTAAGATAGAATGGAAATAATTGGTGTTAGTGGGCTTTGCACAATTTCTATAAATCACCGTTCTACTAGATTTTTCAATCTGAAAAAGAATTCTAAGGTCAATTTGATGATGGCCTCAATAGCTTTTCTAAAATAACATTTTAGAAAAAAATATCTTGATTTCTCATTTCTACCTACACAAACAGTGCTTCTATCCCACTGTCAATATTATCACCCTGCTTTTATTAATTCTTAATTCATTTTATCAAAAAATCCTCTTACCAGTTCACAAACTTTGAAAAATCTTAACAGTCTGGCAGTCTACATCGAGACTAAGGCAAATTTCAATTCATCCATCACTTTTCTGATGTCCCCTTGTCCCTGTTTCCAATACTCTGCATGAAATGTCACTCTCCTTATTTAGGAGCTCGCTCTTTCAGTACTGATTTCTCACCAATATCCTTCAGTTCATAGCATAAGGGTATCGATAGAGTGGAGAGAAAGTATCAGTTTCCCAGGGTTGAAATGTCTAATACCAATGGGCATGCATTGAAGGTGAGAGGGGTAAACTCAAGGGAGATGTGAGGGTTAAGTTTTTTACTCAGAGAGTGGTGGATGCTTGGAATGCACTGTTGCTATGGTGGTAAAGGCAAATGCATTAGAGGCTTTTAAGAGATATTTAGGTAGGCACATGGATGTACGGAAGATGGAGGATTATAGACATTGTGTAGGTAGGGGGGGATTAATGTTTGGCTACGCAATCACGAGAAAATCTGCAGATGCTGGAAATTCAAGCACACACACAAAGTGCTGGTGGAACACAGCAGGCCAGGCAGCATCTATTGGAAGAAGTACGGTCGAAGTTTCGAGTCGAGACCCTTCATCAGGACTAACGGAAAGAAGAGATAGTAAGAGATTTGAAAGTGGGAGGGGAGGGGGAGACCTGAAATGATAGGAGAGACAGGAGGGGGAGGGATGAAGCCAAGAGCTGGGAAGTTGATTGGCAAAAGGGATACAAGGCTGGAGAAGGGGAAGTATCATGGGACGGAAGGCCTTGGAAGAAAGAAAGGGGGAGGGGAGTTTGGGTGTTGTGATTTGCTTTTTAGATGGTTTTGCACAACACTGTGGGCTAGATGGCCTGTTCTTGTGTTGTATATCTTCTAAATTCGCTCCTCGTGTGTTTTCCTCCACCACCCCTCACTTTAATTCCACTACATCTCTCTCAGTGCGATAGTACACTCAATAGCCACTTTATTAGGTCCACCTAATGGTGCAAAAACCAAAAAACATCCAGTGAGCAGCCGTTCTGTGGGTGAAAGTGCCTTGCTAATGAGAAAGGTCAGAGGAGAACGGCCAGACTGGTTCAAGCTGACAGGAAGGCAATAGTAACTCAAATAACCACGTGTCACCACAACGAAGTGCAGAAGAACATCTCTGAACATACAACATGTTGAACCTTGTAGTAGATGGGCTACAGTAGCAGAAGACCATGGACATACATTCATTGGCCACCTTATTAGGTATAGGATGTATCTAATATAGTGCCTCCTGAGTGTATCTTAATAATAGTCTCTTAATAATAACAACCACACACATACACTAATATTGAAAAAGTTTCAAAAATATTTCACAGAACTATATTCAAATAAAGAGGTAATGCCGAACTAAAGAAAGTGCTATTAAGATGAGTGGCAAAAAATTTTGGGCAAGTGACAAAAGGCAGGTTATAAAGTGTGTAAAGAGTAAAGGTTTCATGGAGAAATTCCAGTGCTTATAGTTGGAACAGCTTGATGAACTGGTGTTGAAGCTGCAGCAAAAAATGGGTAAGGAAAGGTCATGTAGGGATTTGAACAGATGGATAAGAATTTTTAATTGGGAGCACCGTGGGACTAGGGACCCAGGTAGCTCTAGAAATGCAGTGATGCGGGGGGTGTGGAACTTGGTACTAATTAGGCTACAGGCAACAGATATTTTTCTTTTATAAAAAATCTTTTTTGATGTACTTGTGTATGGATGGAGCAGGAAGGTGGTCTGAATAGTTAAATAGGGATCTTCCAGGATTAGAAGAGAATCTCAGTGATAAGATGGAAATGAATTAAATATATAGCAATAAACAGTCTTTGCGAGATAAAATGAGGTTGGAAGGTCAGCTTAGGATCAAATAGGATACAAGAATTTATCTGTTGATGTTTTTAGTTTGCACACATCAGCAGATAGTAAAAGGTAATTCTGCTGGCACGGACTTGAATTAAAAAATATACATTAAAGGATGACACAGAGATGGAAAATGTTGAAAATGCACAGCAGGATGGTATCAGTAAAGAGAAAAGCTGGTTGTTATATTTCAAATGTGCACTCCTTTTCAGATTGCAAATGGATGTTTGTCTGAAATGGTGCGCTCCTAGGTTCTGAAGAAAGCATATCTTCAAGGAGCCTTTACAATTGGCAAGCACACTTGATTTCACAGAAAGCCATACAACAGGCTGATCAATATGAGGAAATCTGCAGATACTGGAAATTCAAGCAACACACACAAAAAATGCTGGTGAGCGCAGCAGGCCAGGCAGCATCTCTAGGAAGAGGTACAGTCAACATTTTGGGCCAAGACCCGTCATCAGGACTAATTGAAAGAAGAGATAGTAAGAGATTTGAAAAGCTCCCAACAACAGGATAAATGTCAAGCATAAAACCACATCACACTTAAGTGAGGTGCTATTGTGACAGTTGAAGTTGAACCATGTGCATTACTAGCATTGTATAAAGAACTTCCATCCTGTTTATCGTCCAGCAAAAGGCAAAGAAAGCTGTGCATTTGAGAAGTAAAGATGTCCTCTCCAATAATACCAGCATCCAAATATCATAACTGTTTGAGTTCAAACAGTTTTATGGTCATGATTTTGTTGAATCATTGTGGATAGAGCTAAGGAACTGTAAGGGTAAAAAGACCCTAATGGGAGTTACATAGACCCTCAAACAGTAGTAAGGATGTGGTCAACATGGGAGATAGAAAATACATGTCAAAAAGGCAATGCTGCAGTAATCATGCAGGATTTCATTATGCAGGTAGATTGGAAAAATCAGGTTGGTGCTGGATTCCAAAGGGGGGAATTTATAGAGTGCCTGCAAGATGGCTTTTTGGAGCAGCTCATGGTTGAGCCCACCAGCCGATCAGCTATTCTGGATTGGGTGTTGTACAATGAAACAGAACTGATTAGAGAGCTTAAGGTAAAAGAACACAGAGGAAAACAATCATAATACGATCAAATTCACCATGAAATTTGAGAGGGAGAAGCTAAAGCCAGATGTTCCTTTATTACAGTGAATTAAAAGGAATTACAGAGGCATGAGAGAGGAATTGGCCAGAATTAATTGGGAAAAAAAACACTGCTAGGGAAGACAGCAGAGCAGCAATGACGAATTTCTGGAAGCAATTCGGAAGGTACAGGATATATACATCTCAAAGAAGAAGAAGTATTCTAAAGGCAAGATGACACAACAGTGGCTAACAGAAGCCAAAGGCAACAAAAAAGCCAAAGAGAGAGCAAAAATTAGTGGGAAGTTAGAGGATTGGGAAGCTTTTAAAACCAACAGAAGGTAATTAAAAAGTCATTAAGAAGGTAAAGATGTAATACAAAATTAAGCCAGCCAATAATATTAAAGAGGATACCGGAAGTTTCTTCAGATACATGAAGTGTAAAAGAGAGGCGAGAGTGACTATCAGACCGCTGGAAAATGATGCAGGAGAGGTAGTAATGGGGGGCAAGGAAATGGCAGATGAATTGAATAAGTATTTTGCATCAGCATTTACTGTTGAAGCCTATGGTGGAAGTTCCAGGTGTCAGGGGTCATGAAGTGTGTGAAGTTACCATTACTAGAGAGGAGGTTCATAGAAACATAGAAACATAGAAAATAGGTGCAGGAGTAGGCCATTTGGCCCTTTGAGCCTGCACCGCCATTCAGTACGATCATGGCATATCATCCGACTCAGAACCCTGTACCTGCCTTCTCTCCATACCCCCTGATCCCTTTAGCCACCCCAGGGGACCAAAACTGCACACAATACTCCAGGTGTGGTCTCACCAAGGCCTTGTACAACTGCAGTAGAACATCCCTGCTCCTGTACTCGAATCCTCTTGCTATGAATGCCGGCATACCATTCGCCTTTTTCATCGCCTGCTGTATCTGCATGCCCACTTTCAATAACTGGTGTACAATGACACCCAGGTCTCATTGCACCTCCCCTTTTCCTAATCGGCCACCATTCAGATAATAATCTGTTTTCCTGTTCTTGCCACCAAAGTGGATAACCTTGCATTTATCCACATTAAATTGCATCTGCCATGAATTTGCCCACTCACCTAACCTATCCAAGTCACCCTGCATCCTCTTAGCATCCTCCTCACAGCTAACACTGTCGCCCAGCTTCGTGTCATCCGCAAACTTGGAGATGCTGCATTTAATTCCCCTGTCTAAGTCATTAATATATATTGTAAACAACTGGGGTCCCAGCACTGAGCCTTGCGGTACCCCACTAGTCACTGCCTGCCATGCTGAAAAGGTCCCGTTTATTCCCACTCTTTGCTTCCTGCCTGCCAACCAATTCTCTATTCACATCAATACCATACCCCCAATACCATGTGCTTTAAGTTTGCACACTAATCTCCTGTGTGGGACCTTGTCAAAAGCCTTTTGAAAATCCAAATACAGTATACCACATCCACTGGTTCTCCCCTATCCACACTACTAGTTACATCCTCAAAAAATTCTGTGAGATTCGTCAGACATGATTTTCCTTTCACAAATCCATGCTGACTTCGTCTGATGATTTCACCGCTTTCCAAATGTGCTGTTATCACATCTTTGATAACTGACTCTAGCCTTTTCCCCACCACCGATGTCAGGCTGACCGGTCTATAATTCCCCGGTTTCTCTTTCCCTCCTTTTTTAAAAATTGGGGTTACATTAGCCACCCTCCAATCCTCAGGAACTAATCCAGAATCTAAAGAGTTTTGAAAAATTATCACTAATGCATCCACTATTTCTTGTGCTACTTCCTTAAGCACTCTGGGATGCAGACCATGTGGCCCGGGGGATTTATCTGCCTTCAATCCCTTCAATTTACCTAACACCACTTCCCTACTAACATGTATTTCCCTCAGTTCCTCCATCTCACTAGACCCTCGGTCCCCTACTATTTCCGGAAGATTATTTATGTCCTCCTTAGTGAAGATAGAACCAAAGTAGTTATTCAGTTGGTCTGCCATGTCCTTGTTCCCCATGATCAATTCACCTGTTTCTGACTGTAAGGGACCTACATTTGTCTTAACCAATCTTTTTCTTTTCACATATCTATAAAAGCTTTTACGGTCAGTTCTTGAGAAACTGGAAGGTGTGAAGGTAAATAAGTCACCTGGATCACATGATATACACCCCAGGATTCTGAAAGAGGGGGCTAAAGAGATTATGGAGGCATAAATGATGATCTTTCAAGTATCAATGGATTCTGGCATGGTTCCAGAGGAATGCAAATTTGCAAATGTCACTCTGCTCTTCAAAAAGGAAAAGAGGCAGAAGAAAGGACATTATAGGTCAGATAGTCTGACCTCAGTGGTTGGAAAGATTTTGGAGTCAACTGCTAAGGTTGTGGTTTTGTAGTACCTGGAGGCACATAATAAAAAAAGAATGACGGCAGCATGATTCCTTATGGAAAAATCTTGCCTGACAAATTTGTTCAATTCACCTTTAAGAGGGTGCCTCACATGAGGTTGCTTAACAAGCTATAAGCCCATTGTCACGGTCCAGTCTGCTGACTCCTCATTTCAGTTAATTTCCTTTTCCCCGTGTTCCACTGGGCTCCTTGATTAGGGCACCTGATCCTCTTTCGAACTGGCAGCATAAAAACTCCGGCTTATATCTACTTGCCACTGGTTTGTCACCTCAGCAGTGTGGCTATGCTCGTTTCGGGCCGCCAAGAATGAGTCGAGTCGAGAGCCTGTTGTCCGCAGTTCCTGGGTCGAGTCCAGAGCCTGCCGTCCTGCTGAGTTTTGCCGGCCGTTTGCCACTTCATGTGCTACCCGGAGTCGAGATACAAGTGGACTGTGATTGTTTGTTTTTGTCCTCTTGTGTCCGGCTGAGTACTGCAGGCCGTTTGCCGCTGCTCCGTGCCGCGATACGAATTGTCTGTTGTTTGTTTTTGTTGTCTTGCATCCAGCTGAGTATTGCTGGCCGTTTGCCGCTGCTCCAAGCCGCGACACGAATTGTCTGTCGTAGTATGGTGTTGTCATCTCCGTGTCCAAGTCCAAGTCCAAGCTCCATGTCCATGTCCAAGTTCTGAGCCCTGTGTTCCAGTCAAGTCCAAGTCCTGTCTCTGAGTCCAAGTCAAGTCCAAGTCCTCTCTCTTTGTCCAAGTCAGCGTAAGAATCCTAACCCGCTCTTCGTGCTTGTGTGCTGCACTTGGGTCCATTCCCTACGCCCCATTGCAACACCTATGGTATTACAGAAAATATATTAGCATGGATAAAGCATTGCCTGATTGGCAGAAGGCAAAGAGCGGAAATAAAGGGAGCCTTTTCTGATTGGCTGCTGGTGACTAGTGATGTTCCACAGTGGTCTGTGTTTTTATGCTCTATGTCAATGATTTGGATGACATAACCAATGGCTTTATTGCAAAGTTTGCAGACGATATGAGGACAGGTGAAGTGGCAGGTATTTTTCAGGAAGTAAGGAGGCTACAGAAGAACTTAGACAGAATAGAAGAATGGGCAAAGAGGTGGCAGATGGAATACAGTGTCAGGAAGTTTTTGGTCATGCAGTTTGGTAGAAGAAATGAAATAGTAGATTATATTCTAAATGGAAACAAAACACAATATACTGAGGTGTAAAGAGACTTGGGAGTTCTTGTGCAGGATTTCCTAAAGGTTAATTTGCAGGTTGAGTCTGGTGAGGAAGGGAAATGTGATATTAGCATTCATTTCAAGTGGACTAGAATATGAAAGCAAATATATAATGTTGAGAATTTATAAAGCATTGGTGAGGCCTCACTTGGAGTACTGTGAGCATCTTTGGGTGCCTTATCTTACAAAGGATGTTTTTAAACTGGACAAGGTTCAAAGGAGGTTTATGAAAATGATTCCAGGATTGAATGGCTTGTTATCTGAAGTGTGTTTGATGGCTTGGGGTCTGTATTCACTAGCATTCAGAAGAATGAGGGGTGACCTAATTGAAACCTATCGAATGGTGGAAGGCCTTGATAGAGTGGACATAGAGAGGATGTTTCATATGGTGGTAGAGTCTAAGACCAGAGGGGACAGCCTCAGAATAGAAGGGCATCCTTTTGCAATGGAGATGAGGAGATCAATAGATTTTTGATTTGTCAAGGCATGAAGGAATATGAGGAGAAGGGAGGAGATTGGAGCTGAGTGGAAAATTGGATCAGACATGATGAAATGGCGGAGTAGACTCAATGGGCCAAATAGCCTAATCCTGCTCCTATATCTCAGGGTCTTATGGCTATTGAAACACTGCCTATTGACCCATTCCATTGAACCTATCATCATGGGGAGCCAGTTCAAGAATTAATTGTTGTAATTATTGATTGTTATTGTTGTTCCTTTTTGCGGCTTGTGGCACACCGGGCGGCAATTTTTGCCATTTCCTTAGCATTTGTCTGTTTTTTTTTCTCCCCAAGCTCAATTTTCAGCCCAGCACGGATGGAAAATGTGCAAAGGACTGGCTGGATTCAAACCTATTCACCTCGAAGTCCGGTGCTAATGCCGCTACACTACCGGCGGGCTAATTATCGATTACTCTTACCTTATTTTTGCCTTTTTCCACCATGAAGTTCCAAAAAATGCCAGTCTTTTGTTTTTCTTATTAGAAAATCATCTTTACAACTGCTGGGTAAAATCTTTTGTTGACATCATAGTCTAGTAAGCCACAGATCTCATGTAGGTCAGAATACAAACTGATCCATAGTATTCTGCCAACAATGAAGTATTCAGCTTTCTCAGTATAGTTTCTTACACTGCCATTTAGTTCCACATTTTAGAAGATAGGAATATAAATGTGGAAAACACCCCAGTTAAGACCAATTCAAAATTCTGTGTAACTTGAGGCTGTAGCATACATAAATCTAAGTCACTTTTTTTTCAAAATTGTATCCTTTTATATATAATGGAAGTCAGTAATGGATATTTTATATATGTTCTGCTAGTGTTAGCAGCATATGTAACACATTTATTCTAAACAACATCAAAATATCTGGCCAACTAATAGATCAATAGAAAGCATAATAATAAAAATGGCTCTGTTTTCACATTGGAAATTGAACTTGTATGTCCCCAGGGCTGGGTGGGGGAGGAGGGGAATGGGGTTGTATCTGGACCCTCTCACTCTTCTAGTCACTCATGTGCATGTACATGCAAGTGGACAGGCCAAAGGCCTGATTATGTTTTCCTGTGTATCTGGTTGAGCAGTATGCTGACAATGGTGCTGATTCATTGCAAAGGTAAAACTTAAAGGGATGATTCCATTTGAAATTTGCATTATTTTAAGCATTTAATTTTTCAAAAAAAATACTGATATCCAAAGTACTGCCAGTACCCTTTATTATGATTCTCATTAGATAATTCTGATAAATGTATTAGAAATAATAATTTTAAATACATTTCAAAACACAGCATGTAAAAGCTATTCAGCAATTTAACCAAGCGTAATTTGATGTGCTTTACATTGCAAGGTTCCAGAACTATCACCAAGGATAGATTATGTCAGGACAATCTGTTTTTGTGATATTGGTTTGTGATAAATATTGTCCAAAACACGTGAATGGTTCACGGGCTATTCATCAAATTAATGCCATAGGGCCTTTTACATTTGCCTGAGAGAATAGATGAGCTTTGGCTCAATGCCTCATCTGGAATATGGCCCCTCCAACAATGTAGCACCCTCAAGACTGTCAGCCTGGACTTCTGTGCTCAGCTCTCTCAAGTGGGAACTGAACCTTCTGACACAGTGGAGAATGCTACCAACTGAGAGACAGCTGACAAAAATTTTGAATAGCATTTTAACTATTTCTCTGCCTCTACTATCTGTCTATCCAATCTATCTATATTATGCGCTGGTACAAAATGAATTTCTACCAGACAGCTGATGATGCTCAGATTGAACTGTGTTTAACTATCCCTCCTCACATAGAGACTCATTGCTGTCTGTCTGGAGCTTGTAGAAACCCCTGTGACTGTGTGATTTTATACCCCACCGGCTCCAGATTCCTTCCGCATTTCATACTGATTGTCACTAACCTGTCGGTGAGCTGTAGAATCTGGGAGATGCTGATGGCAATGTGAGAAGAATAGAACAGGATTACTGTAGAATTACAATAAATGGTTGCTTGATGGTTGGTGCAGGCTCAGTTGGCCAAAGAACCTGTTTCTGTGCCATATGATCTCTATTCATAAAGACCTTTTCATGGTCCATGGTATTTATGACAAGTGAAGTCACTGTTGTAACACAGGAGATGCACCTCTTTTGAAAACAAGTTGAAATGCAATAAGAACCAGATACACAGATTTGATAATATTGATCAAAGGATAAATATTGGCTAAGACACAGAGGATAAATTCCCTACTCTTCACAATATAGTGTCATGTGTTTTTCACATCCATGCGAAAAAGCAGAAGGTGTCGAAGTTTAATTTCTCATCCTTAAGGTGGCATCACTGAGAATGAGTGCATGATTACTGATGTGGAGTAACTAGGATAAATCTTGTTTGCTATTAGTTAGCCAGTCTAATGTGATTGAGGAATATAATGTATCTCCTTAATGTCACTTAAAAATTGTACAGAAGGTGAAGGATTTGACTGAGGAATTGAGCACAACAGAAAGAAAGTCTTGCAGTGATTATTCATCCTTGAAATACCACACCTACAGCGCTTTGGAGAGCATTTTTAAAATATATTTGCATTTAAGTAGTCATTAGGAGATGAAGAGGATGTTTAATGAGGAACAATTGAACTAAAGGATATTGTTTCAGAATAAAATGCAGATTAAGGGGATTTTCTTCTTTCTGGGTACTGCAAATCTTTGAAACTTCTGTCATAGATTGCTGTGGAAGCTGTGTCAGTGAGCAGATATTTTGGAGTATAAGGGACTCAAAGGACGTGGGTATGGCCAGGAAAATGTAGTTGAAATTTGACTATGAGTTTATTGAATTGCAGTGCAGGCTTTTCTACCACTCTCCTATTTGTTATGTTCTTCTGCTACCTGGTCTTTATTAGAACAGGGTTCTCAGCAATGCCTCAAAACTGCGCTGAACTGGCAGCCTATTTATCACTGGAGTGTGGAGCTGGAAGGAGTACAAAGATAAGTTGAATTAATAAAGGAGTCAGAGATTATTTGAGATTATTCTTGTTTGGAAGAAGCCTGAGGAAACTGTGATTGAAAGGTCAGGGATGATGAAGATCATCTCTATCTGTTGGAACTATTTGTATTGGCAAAGATGGCAGAAGGTGCACGAGTTTAAGCTAAGAAGAAATAGCTCCAGGCTTGATGTGAAATACAACATAGTTCATTAATAGCAGTTACCTCGGAAAAGAAGGCACAAACCATTTAAAAACGCTGTTAGTCCTGACGAAGGGTCTCGGCCTGAAACGTCGACTGCACCTCTTCCTGGGGATGCTGCCTGGCCTGCTGCGTTCACCAGCAACTTTTGTGTGTGTTGCACAAATCATTTAGATATTTTCAAGGATCAAGTGGTCAGGATCCTTGAAGCACATTTCTGGAAGGCAGATTAACTAGAAATCTCAAAAGTGAGAAAGGAAATTTTTAATACTTCCTTAGAGAAGTTGCTAAGATGGTTACTGGGACATACAATTAGTTCAGCAATCTGAAAAACAAGTAGACTGCTAAATTACTTCATATGAGAGAGAGAGTGGAAATGATTGGAGTGCATTCCAGTGCTTGTTGCAACTCTGGTTGAGTTTAGATATAGTTTTAGTAGACTAATCTGTAAACCGGACATCCTCTGGGTCCCCCCCCACCTTGTCTTTCTTCCCGGACTCTGTTCCTCTGAATATACCTCTTGCCCATCCTCTGGGTCCCCCCCCCCCCTTGTCTTTCTTCCCGGACCTCCTGTCCCATGATCCTCTCGTATCCCCTTTTGCCTATCACCTGTCCAGCTCTTGGCTCTATCCCTCCCCCTCCTGTCTTCTCCTATAATTTTGGATCTCCCCCTCCCCTCCCCCTCCTACTTTCAAATCCCTTACTCACTCTTCCTTCAGTTAGTCCTGACGAAGGGTCTCGGCCTGAAATGTCGACTGCACCTCTTCCTACAGATGCTGCCTGGCCTGCTGCGTTCACCAGCAACTTTGATGTGTATACCAATTTAAGACTGTGTCTGCCTATAAAATAGTGCATGATGCTACTAAAGAACAACAGGTTCAATGTATGTCCTTGCCATCTTGCCACATGGATATCTAACTATCTAAACAAGAATTGCCAACCTGATAAAACTTTTACATAGTTCTATATGCATGCAAAACAGCAAAAGTAGCATACAATATACAATCATCATGATTCCAACAAGAAATTTCTTGGACCAAAGCTCTGCATTCTTGCCATATTCAATCATGAATGCTGATACATTATTAAACAACTAATAGAGAGGAGGCTTCAAGAACATCATTGATGTATTACACCTTCACTAGATTGGTACCTGATCATATTTATCCATATCTACTGCTCCATTCCTAGTGTAGCAGGACTGATCCCATGACTGCAATGGTAAAGAAAGGAGTATCCCTGGTTACAAGCTTACAGATTGTCATGGTGTGTGCTCTGCTGCAGTTGATTCTCTACAACAACCTGTTTCTACTCCAAGTCTACTCTATTTAGCACATTAGTATCACTGCATAGTTTGATTGAAGATGCCCTTGATACATAGACTGAACTTTGTCTCTTGCGGAACATTCAAGTTGAAGATTCATCTACAGGTAGACTGCAAGGACAAGTTTAATCAGTTCTATCACTCTAGTTGATTTGCTTGCTGTTGTTGGAGACCCCAGTCCTGCAGGTATGTCCTTTGGGATTCACCCAGCTCAAATCACTCTTGGTGGTGGACAATGAGGTTACCCTTCCTAGAGCATATATTGTATCATTACTACTTTCGGTGCTGTTCAACATGGAGGACTGCTGATCATCAGCTGAGAGGATGATAGGCATTAACCAGGGGAATATCTCTGATGCGAAAAAATCTGCTGGTGCTGAAAATCCAAAGCAGCACACACAAAATACTGGAGGAACTCAGCAGGTCAAGAAGCACCTATGGAAAAGATCCAACAGTCCTGAAGAAGGGTCTCAACCTGAAACTTCGACTGTTCACTCTTTTCCATAGTTGCTGCCCATTGGTGTGTGTTGGTTTGACCTGATGTCGTGAGATTTCATAGTCTGGAGTTGATGTTGTGGAATCCATCGTCTACTTGCTCTCAAGTGTTGAATACTGTGCCACCAATTTTAGTGCGACAAGATATACCCAGGGAATATGATTGTGAAAGGAGATCCTGATAATCTATAAGGTGTAAATCTGTGAATATCATCATATCAGGCAGTTGCTTGTCTAGTCCCTGGGACTGCTTTCCACATGTAAATACCAATCTCCTGATGTGGCAGACGATGGTAAACAGTTCTTTTTCTATAACTTTAATTAAAATTAATAAGAGATCAATGGATCTGGAGTAGATCAACTTGTTGGAAGCTGCTCTCTGCAGATCTACTCATCAGTTCTGTCATAATCATTCTACTCAGTTAAATCTAAATATTATAATTCTAAGATGGCCTTGTACCTTAGTGCTTGTCAGTACTGCACTTTCTCTGTAACCATAACACTTTATTTCATATTCTGCTATTGCTTTCCCTCAGTGCACTATTGGAATGAAATCATCTGTTTTGATGGCATGCATAATGAATATTTTTCACTGTACCATAGTATATGTGGCAATAGTAAGTCCATTTACCAATTTACAAATATAAATAAGGAGGATTTTGCTTGGATGAAGAGGTTGTGTTCAGTTTTTCCTCTGTCCTCTGGCGCTGAGATCAATACCAGTTGTCCTGTCTAGTTTTATATTTTTACTACTCTGCTCTTGCACATAACCAAGCCATTAACTGAATTGATTGGTGCATGAGTGATTTGTGCCATAAGTGCCCAGCAGAATTCATTGAAAGTGCAATTCAACCTACAATGGTCAGAATTATGTTCCACTTTAGAAGCAGGCAACTTTCAAGCTTGTCGCTTTTAAAGATTCAGGCCTACTACTCCTTGATTTCCCTGGATGATTGGCTGTATAGAAACTGTGAGATATCCTTAGCATTTTCAGATTTTGCTGCTAACTTCTGTATACTGCACCTATTGAAAGAAAATATTGCAAATGTTTTGTAAAAGACCAATTTATGTTAGATGTGGAAATAAATGCTGATGATAACCGAGTGTGTGTTTAAAAAGTAGTGCTTCACTTGAGTTTCACTTTTTGGACAGTAGCCAATCAGAGAATAGGAGCAAGAGAACAGGTGACTCAAACAAGTTGGTGAGTATGCATAAAAAAAGCAATGTTTCGCGGGAGTTTCGCCGATTAGGATTCCTCAGCAAGGGCAAATAAAAATAAGACAGGAGTAAGCAGAACAGCCTTTGTTGGAGTGGCCATTGTTGGACTGAACAGTGTTAGAGTGGAGATTTGAGGCTTTGGCTCTTCATGGCTTTTGCGAGGACAGGATTGAGTGCCAGAGAGCAAAAAGGTGTAGGTAGATTTTTTTTCAGTTTATTTTTTGTTTTCTTCTTTATAATTGCACAATTAGAGCAGTAGGGATTCCAGGCAGGATAGTTGAATGCTTCTCTTGCAGAATGTGGGAAGGCAGTGTGCTCGAGTGTCCCTGACAACTTCACCTGCAAGAAGTGTATCCAGCAGCAGCTTCTAACACTCCATATATAGAGCTGGAACTGGATGAACTCTGGATCATTTGGGAGGCTGAGGGGGTGATGGATAGGATAGATAGTGAGCTAGTTACACCCAAGGAGCAGGACACCGGAAATTGGGTGACAGTCAGGAAGGTGAAAGGGGTTAAATACCCAATGCAGAGTATCCCTCATCAACAGGTATATCACTTTGGATACTGTTGGGTGGGGATGACCTAGCAGAGGAAAGTCACACTGGTCAGGGCCCTGGCATTGAGTCTGGTTCTGTGACTCAGAAGGGAAGGGCGTAGAAGAAGCGAGCAGTGGTGATAGGGAATTCATTAGTTCGGGAACAGAAAGGAGGTTCAGTGGACGAGAATGAGATTCACGGATGGTATGTTGCCTCCCTGGTGCTGGGGACTGAGGCATCTCAGATCAAGTCTGCAGCATTCTTAAGTGGGAGGGTGAGCAGTCAGAGATCTATCCACATCAGTACCAATGACATAGGGAGGAAGAGGGATGATGTTCTGCAAGGTAAGTTATGGGAGTTAGTCAAAGGACAGGACATCCAGGCCTGTGATCTCAGGATTACTACCGTGCCATGTGCTAGTGTGGCCAGAAACAGGAAGATTATACAGTTTAACATCTGGCCAAGGAGTTGGTGTAGAAGGGTGGGCTTCAGATTTTTGGATCACTGGGTTTCTTCCAGGGAAGGTGGGACCTGTACAGAACAGACAATTTGGAGGTGTACTAATATCCTAGTAGGAAGGTTTGTCAGAGCTGCACAGGGGTGGGGCGTGGGAGGGGGGGATTGTTAAACTAGAGTAACACGGAAATGGGAACCAGAGTGCCAGAACAGATAGTGGAGTGGTTGTGGAGACAGATGTTGTAAAGATTCAGACGGTGTCGGGAATCAAAAGGTTGTGCAGGTGGGACTAATGTTCTGAGTTGCATCTACTTCAAAGCAAGAGGTATTGTAGGAAAGGCAGATGAGCTCAAGGCATGGATCAATACATGGAATTATGTTATTGTAGCCATTAGTGAGACTTGGTTCCAGGAGGTGCAGGACTGGCAGCTCAGTGTTCCGGGATTCCATTGTTTTAGACATGATGGAGGGGGAAGGGTGGATTTACTATTCAGGGAAATTATCACGGCAGTACTCAGTCAATTCAGACTGGAGAATTTGTCCAGTGAAGCTTAATGGATGGAACTGAGGAATGACAAAGGTATGACCATATTAATGAAGCTATGTTACAGACTCACTCAACAGTCCGCAGAATTTAGAGGAACAAATTTGTACAGAGATCACATACTGTTGCAAGAAACATAAGGTTATGATAGTAGGTGATTTTAACTTTCTGTCTATTGACTGGGATTCACATACTGTCAAAGGGCTGGATGGGAACGAGTTGTCAAATGTGTTTAGGGAAGTTTCAAAGTTTCCTTAATCATAACATTGAAGTTTCAACAAGAGAGTGTGCAATACCTGATCTCCTATTGGGGAATGAGACAAGACAGGTGACAGAAGTCTGTGTAGGGGAACACTTTGCATTCAGTGAATATAATGCCATTAGTTTCAATTATGGAAAAGGACAGTTCTGGGTCTTTGTTTGAGTTTCTAAATTAGAAAAAGGCCAATTTTGATGGTATCAGAAAGATCTGGCAAGTGTGGATTGGGACAGGCTGTTCTAAGGTGAAGATGTACTGGGAAAGTGGGAGGACTTCAGAAGTGAAATTTTTAAAGTAAAATTTTTTGCTTGTTAAAATAAAAGGCAAGGATAAATGGTTTAGGGAACCTTGGTTTTCAAGACATACTGAGGCCCTGGTTAAGAAACAAAATGGAGATGCATCACAGGTATAGACAGTAAGTAACAAATGAGGTACAGGAGTAGTATAAGAAATGCACGAGAACACTTAAGAAAGAAATAAGGAGAGCTAAAAGAAGACATGAGGTTGTTCTGGCAGACAGGGTGAAGGAGAATCCGAAGGGCTTCTACAGATATATTAAGAACAAAATGATTGCAAGGGATAAACTTGGTCCTCCAGAAGATCAGAATGGTAATATATGTGTGGAGCCAGAAGAGATGGGTGGGATCTTAAATTGATTTTTTGCATCTGTATTAACTCAGGAGATGGACACAGAGTCTATAGGTGTGAGGCAAAGCAGCAGCAAGGTCATGGAACCTATACAGGTTACAGAGGAGGAGGTGTTTGCTGTCTTGAGGCAAATTAAGGTGTTCCCTCAGATCCTGTGTGAGGCAAGTGCAGAAATTGCAGGAACCCTTGTAGAGATATCTAAATCATTGCAACACACACAAAATGCTGGAGGAACTCAGCAGGCCAGGCAGCATCTATGGAAAAGAGTACAGTCAACATCTCGGCCTGAAATGTTGACAGTACTCTTTTCCATAGATGCTGCCTGGCCTGCTGAGTTCCCCCAGCATTTTGTGTGTGTTGCTTACATTTCCAGCATCTGCAGATTTTCTCTTGTTTGTGTTATCTAAATCATCCTTAGCGACAGGTGACGTACAGAGGATTGGAGGATAACTAATGTTGTTCTGCTTTTTAAAAAAGGCTTTAGGTACAAATGAGGAAATTATAGGCTGGTGAGCCTGACATCAGTCATGGGAAAGTTGTTGGAAGGTATTCTAAGGGACTAGGTATCTGAGTATTAGGATAGACAAGGACTGATTAACAATAGTCAGCATGGCTTTGTGCATGGTCTAACTAATATTATAGAATTTTTTAAGCAAGTTACCAGAAAAGTTGATGAAAGCAAGGCAGTGGATGTTGTCTACATGGACTTTGACAAGGTCCCACATGGGAGATTGGCCAAGAATGCTTAGTTGCTTGGCATTACGGATGAGGTAGTAAATTGTATTAGACATTGGCTTTGCAAGAGAAGCCAGCAAGTGGTAGTAAATGATTGCCTCTCTGACTGGAGGCCTGTGTCTAGTGGAGTGCTGCTGGGATTGTTGCTGGGTCTGTTATTGTTTGTCACCTATACCAACGATCAGGATGATAATGTTGTTAACTGGATCAGCAGATCTGTGGATGACACCAAGATTGGGGGTGTAGTTGACAGCGAGAAAGATGATCAAAGCTTGCAGTGATATCTGCATCAGCTGGAAAAATGGGCTGAAAAATGGCAGATGGAATTTAATGCAGACAACTGTAAGGTGTTGCACTTGGTAAGGCCCAACCAAGGAAGATCAAATGAGTGCTAGGGCACTGAGGAGTGTGGTAGAACAAAAGGATCTGGGAATACAGGCCATAATTCATTTAAAGAGGCATCACAGGTAGATAGGGTCATAAAGAAAGCTTTTGGAACATTGACCTTCATAGTTTAAAGTATTGAGTACAAGAGTTGGGATATTATATTGAAAGTTGTATCAGATGTCAGCGAGGCAGAATATGGAGTATTGTGTACAGTTTTGATCACCTCCTTACAGGAAAGATATAAATAAGATTGAAAGAGTATAGAGTAAATATACAAGGATGTTGCCGGGACTGGAGGACCTGAGTTAAAAGAAAAGATTGAATAGATTAGAAATTTATCCCCTATGATGTAGAAAATTGAGGGGAGATTCGATAGAGGTATACAAAATTATGAGTGTTATTATTTAGTTACTTACTTTGGTCCCTAGCTCCTTAAGTGCAGCATAGGCCATTGATGACCTCCTGCTCCATCGTTCTCTGAGGTAGATGGTATGGTTGGAGTTAATCAATGCTTCTGCATTCCATTGAATCCACTGTACAGGGAATAGGCCTATACAGCTTCAACAGAGCCCCATTGGCCAGCCTATCCATTTCCATCCCTCATATTAGCAATGTAGGGTTTGACTTTGAGAAGCATAAGGGGTTTAGATAGGGTAAACGCAAGCAGGCTTTTTACGCGGAGGTTGGGTGAGACTACAAGTAGAGGTCATGGGTTATGTTTAAAAGGTGATATATTTAAAGGAAACATGAGGGGAAACTCCTTCACACAGATGGTGGTGAGAGAGTGGAACGAGTTGCCAGCACAAGTGGTGGATGTGATTTTGATTTCATATTTTAGGTAGTTTTGGATAGATACATGGATGGGAGGGGCATGGAGGGCTATGGTCTGCATTCAGATTGATGGGACTATGTGGTTTAAATGGTTTGGCACAGACTAGATGGACCAAAAGCCTGGTTCTGTGCTGCAGTTTTACATGACTCGATAACTCTTGTACGAAAGTTTGTCATGGGACTGGCACAGTGCCACTTGTACTGTTGCTTTTGGGGTTGCTCCTACACTGTGAAAAGTTCTGTCTGTCCAGCAAGTAGAAACTTGCTGTTTTCCTTCCTCTTACATCTGGAATAACAACGTGTTGCAAAGCATTGTTTGTAAATGAAAAGCAAAAAAAAAAAATGCAGATTTTGGAATTCTGAAATAAAAACAGAAAATGATGGAAATGATCATCAAGTCAGATAGCATCTGTGGAAAGAGAAACAGGTTAAGTTTTCATCAGAATTTGAAAAGAGGGAAAGTGATGTTACAGAGACAGTGGGGCAGGGAAGGGGGCTATCTCTGATAGGGTGATGACAAGGCTGCCCTGACATTGAGCTGTGTGAAAGCCACAGGTTATTAATGTTCAGTTGGAGAGAAAATGAACAAATGAACATATAAAAACTGGGAAATGCTTAGCTGTAGGAAAACTGAGACAAAGAAAGTCAATTACTGATATTTTTGAGTTTAGTATTAGATTTGAAAGGCTTCAATATGTCCAGGTGGAAGATGAAAAGCTTGTATTGTGCCTCAGTGCAGGGGGTTAGAGGCAGACTGGGAGTAGGATGGGGTGTTAATATTCTGGATGTATTATTATCATGGAAGAGGGCTACAGCATGTATTCTTGCTGTTTTTATTTTTAATGCATGTCTTGTCACTTACAGATCAAATTAATTATGTTTCTTTCTCCTCTCATTTCTCTTCAGCCAACAGAGAATATTATTTGAATCATACTTATAAAGGGTAAAGGTGTCTCGAAAAGCAGTTCTATTATTTCTTGACGAACATTATTCCGTCTAACAGGTTGCAAAACAATTAGAATACACTGAATTAGAACTTAGCACACAGAGCCTAATAGGACATAAAATATGCATGCAAGCTTTTTTGAAGACTTGCAAAGTTTAGAGGAGGTTACTTTGGCAAGAAGAAAATCCTCTTCTTTGGAAACTGGTACTCAAGTTCTGTGTGTGATTTTACATCAGGGAATACAAAAATTATGTGGCATTGTTAAATCAAAGAGTTATCTGCATAGTTATTGAAAAATTCTGGAGTTTTATGTGACTAGTTTATCTTACTGCTAGAAAACCTATCGATATTTGTCAGAAAAATACTGAATGCATCACTCCATCAATTGCCACTGTTTTAAATAGATATACACACAAAATGGTGGAGGAGCTCAGCAGGACAGGCAACATCTATGCAGAGAAGTAAAAAGTTAATGCTTCATGCTGAGACCCTTCGACAGAATTCACTGTCTTGGCCTAAAATGTTGACTCTTTATTTCTCTCCATAGATGCTGCCTGATTTGCTGAGTTCCTCCAGTATTTTGTGTGTGTGTTGCTCTGGATATCCGGCATCTGAAGAATCTCTTGTGTTTAAATATGTACTTATCAAGCATACAAGGAATATTTGTCAAATGATGAAAAACTGATAAAATTCATAGCAGCTTCATCAGAATTCAAGAGGAGATGAAGTAAACTTTTCAATGTTCTACGGATAGTGAGAAAACATTAATGCCATTGATTTTGCCAAAAAACACTCACATTTCTCTGAGTAAGAGCCAGGATATTTCTGGTCTTGAGCATGAACACAAATGTCCTGAACTTGTCCTTAATGCACTCTAGGCCATTGTTTGTCCGCGCTCAGTGAATTCCATCAGAGAGATGGATCCTGGTAAGATAATCAAGCACTTATAGTTAGACTGGTGCATGATTTCAACTGCTTTTGAGTTGCAGGAAAGAAAAGGTAAAGGTTCAATATTTAAAAAAAACATATTTATTTTGTTTAATAAGTATCATTTAAGTTTTTTTGTGGTTATGTTAGGCTTTATTTGGACAGTTTTCCTATATGTTCTGACTTAAATATCTCCAAATATCAGAGGCTGCTTTGAAAATGTCTGATGGTTTTGACAGACACTAGAAAAGTAGTTTGCTGGCCATTAAAGACTTCCAGAAGAGGTTTGTGAATGGGGCATCTTCTGACCCCCTCTTTCTGCTATACTTATTGCTCAACTAAGTGACCTCAAGATCAGTATTCTCCGCCACTTGAAGTAAATTCAGGCTAACGGTAACCTTGGGTAGAGATTACAGGTATGAGCTTGTGACAGTAAAATTCAGACTCGTATATTTTCTCCTTTCAGCTCTGCCATGGTCCTGCAAGAAGAAAGCATTTTTTTCTCCCATTGGGGCAATGCTACTCTCATGACACTGTATCTCAGCATTTCAGCCTTTCAGAAGGGATTTTGAATTCAGCTTCTATAGTTGTAAAGTATGATTTAAGAAAAAAAAGTCTTTTGTTTTTATCAGTCACATAGGAATGGATCTTGGATTAGATCTGAATAAGATTAAGATCATTTCCCTACTAATTTCTATTTACCAGATTACCGATACAAATGATTAATGTTAAGATTTTTGATTGATTTATCTGTGATAACCATGAACAAGAAAGCAGCTTTTTTTAGGAATCCGTATAACCCCAAGATTCATACAGAATTAGTCAGCATTTTTATGTCTGAGAGATGGGTTTGAAAATTTAGATGGCTTGAATTCAGAGACCAATGTTGCTTCAGAAAGAGTCTGTTGTGTATTTAATATTTCAGTAATACTTAGAGTGATACTGCAAATCCCTGTTATCCCTAGCTCCCATGTTTTGCTTTTGATTAATTTCTGGAGTTACAAAACATAACAGTGGTGATAAGTAAGATTTAAAATGAATGTGAAATGACTACCTGCATATTGAAGCGCAGCATGCTACTTATTTCTTCGCGGGGGAGAGGGAGACACATTCAAGTTTATAAACAAGTGCAGCATGCTTTTCTTTGCAAGCTGAGAAAGACTTTAATGTTTTAAAAAAAGCAGAAAACAGATGAAATTCATGGGATCATAAACACTGAGTAATGGGTGATAATAATAATAAATAAGCAAACAAAAATGGCCGGCTACAATGGAATGATAGACCTGTTCGATTACACAACAGATAACATGCTGATGTACAATAAACAGATTGAGCAGTATTTTGAAGCAAATGAAATCAAAAGCGAGTGTCAGTTTTTGCTGAATGTAACAGGAGGAAAAGCATACAATTTGTTTAGAAGTTTGACTGCTCCAACCAAACTAGCTGAAATGAGCTTTTCTAATATCATAAAGGAAATGCACGAACGTTTAGAACCAAAAATATTGTTGATTGCAGAAGGCCTTAGGTTTCATAAGTGGATTCAAAAGGAAGGGGAGTTCATTCCGGTATATCTGGTTGAAGTGAAGAGATCATCCGAGCATTGTCAGTTCAGTGATAGGCTTAATAATACACTGAGAGATCATTTAGTTTGTGGAATCTTACACTTAAGCATTCAAAAATATGTCATAACTGAAGCACAACTCACATTTAAAAGAGCAGTTGAAATCACTGAATCAATGGAAACAGCATCCAAAGACAAAACTGAGTTGCAGTCAGGAATGAACAAATTGTGTTACCATTCTGGCAGAGGCTCACATACACCAGACCAATGCAGGCTTGAAGGCAAAACTCACAGAAAATGCAACAAAGTAGGACACTTACAAAGAGCATGTCAGGCAGACAAAAATAAATGGATTGCACGGAGAAGAGAAATAGATAACGCCAAGTTGCAGTTTCAAAAAGAGCACTAATCTGCATGCTGTTGATAAAAAATCTGATATTGATAACAGCGACACAGGACTGAGTTAAACTGTGAAAACTAACAGGAGACAAGCAAAATGTCTCAGAAAATTCAAGCAGTGATGGATGCTCCAAGACCAAATGACGAGTTGCAGCTGCAGCTCTTTTTAGGGTTTGTCAATTACTATAACAGGTTCCTGTCAAACCTGGTTATGGTGTTCCACCCCTTGAACTTATTACTACTGATCAGGAAGAAATTGCAATGACTAAAGCAGTGAGAAGTAGTTTTATAAAAGGTAAAG
The DNA here is from genome assembly GCF_963921235.1 of Mobula hypostoma. Classification (NCBI taxonomy): domain Eukaryota; kingdom Metazoa; phylum Chordata; class Chondrichthyes; order Myliobatiformes; family Myliobatidae; genus Mobula; species Mobula hypostoma. The sequence continues at coordinate 197,302,057 of NC_086098.1, forward strand.
GAAATGTTGATGTCAGACACTGTACTCACACTTTAGGATCCACATTGCCCAGTAAGTTTGCCTGTGACGACTTGCCTTAAGGTGTAAGTGCAGTTATATCACATGTTTTGAGTAATGGAAGTGAACGTCCCATAGCCTTTTCATCATGTTCCCATACCACTGCAAAGAAAAGTTATGAACAGATGAACAAAAAGGCCTTGAGTCTCTTTTGGGGTGTAAAATGTTTTAAACAGTATTTATATGGGAAAGAAATAACTGTCATTACTGATCATCAACCAGGTGTCCATTTTCAATCCATGGAAGGGTGTTCCACTAACAGCAGCAGCACAAATGTAGATATGGACTCTGTTTCTTGGAGGACCCAATTACAAGATTGAATTCAAAGGACAACTAATCATAAAAATGCTGATAACACACATCAAAGTTGCTGGTGAATGCAGCAGGCCAGGCAGTATCTCTAGGAAGAGGTACAGTCGACGTTTTGGGCCGAGATCCTTTGTGACGAAGGGTCTTGGCCCGAAACGTCGACTGTACTTCTTCCTAGAGATGCTGCCTGGCCTGCTGCGTTCACCAGCAACTTTGATGTGTGTTGCTTGAATTTCCAGCATCTGCAGAATTCCTCGTGTTTATGTATAAAAATGCTGATGTCCTGTTTACATTTGAGAAAGGAAATACTTGAAAAATTTACAAAAGAGGATACTCCTCTAGAAGTAACACAAAGTAACAGGCGGGAGGAGAAGATGGTGGTGCAATGCAATGCGCGCAGCTCTCCGGTGAAATGATATCGTATGCCATGCACAATTCTGATTTGATGGAGAAAGACGTGAGAAGACACAGAGGAACATCTGGAGAAATTTCTGAAATGCCGGTTCGCTGCCGCTGCTACTCTGCGATCAAGAATCTCCGGAGGGTAGGACCCAAAATCCCGGGCTTTGCCTGCTGCTGGCGACCGAGGCTGGGGTCGAAGCATTCGGCAGAGATGGTGCTCGGTACTTGGTGTCGGAGGGCTGATCGGAGCTCGAAGTTTTCAGATGACTCAGAGTCAGACTGTGGTCAGACATGGCAGGGAGAGTTTTCTTCCTTCTCCCGTCTGCGTGAGATGTGGGACTTTCGAGAGACTTTGAACTTTTTTACTGTGACCATGGCCTGTTCTTCATCAAGTTATGGTATTGTTGCACTGTTGTAACTATATGTTATAATTATGTGGTTTTTGTTAGTTTTTCAATCTTGGTCTGTCCTGTGTTTCTGTGATATCACACCGGAGGAATATTGTATCATTTCTTAATGCATGCATTACGAAATGACAATAAAAGAGGACTGTGTGTCCTCATAATCTAATCTAATCTAAAACAAAGGTCTTCCTGTTACGCCAGAGATGATCCAAAGGGAAGTCAGAAAATACTCCACGGTCTCATGTCTTACTTGGCAAATCTAAATAGCTGGAATGTGCAACAGAAATTCCAGCTCCCCATTTTCCCCAGTTCTGGGAGAAACTTGCCCCTGACAGAGGTAGCCTTATGTGGGGATTGCAAGTTGTTGTTCCATCTAAGCTGAGAGCTAAAGTGTTGCAGAAGCTACATGCTGGTCATCTAGGCATGGTCAAAGTGAAAGTGTTGTCTCAAAGTTTTGTCTGGAGGCCTGGGACAGATCAGCAGATCGAGCAGCTTGCCATGCACTGTTTGGAATGCCAACATGTCCTAAAGACACCAAGAGTGATACTTCTCCATCCCTAGGAGTGGTCTGCATTGCCCCAGCAGAGAATTCATGTGGATTTTGCCAGACCTTTTATGGTCACAAACTTCTTGGTAATAGTGGATGCAGCTACAAAGCAGCTAGACTTGTTCCCAATAGCTTTCACTATAGCCTCACATACTGTTGAAGTGTTGAGAAGCCTCTTCTCAAGTACTGGTTTTCCAAAACGCTTAGAGGATGACAATGACGATAGTTTGTTGCGGAAGTGTTTCAGTCATTCCTGAAAATGAATGAAATTAGACCCACTATATCTGCATTGTTCCACCCAGCTATAAATACTTTGGTGGAAAGATTTCTCCACAGCCTAAAGGATGCACTGTGAGCAACATCAGCAGAACACACAACACTGACACGGATTCAGAAGCTCACCAATTTCTTTCTTGCATATCACAGTGCTGCGCACTCCACAACCAACAGCTCACGTTGTTCCTGGGTTATCTCTTGTCCTTACACTTGGATCTCCTCGAATCCAATCTCAGAAGGACTATGCAGGACAAACAGCTGAGACAAATTGACGGCTCCTCAAACAGGGAGGTTCAATGCTTCACTCCTCGGGAGGGACAATAGAGGTGATCACACGTGGGTACTTGGAAAGACTAGAGGCAGAGATGAACCATTCTCCTATACAGAGTATATTGTGTCTGATGTCATCTTCAGATGACACATCAATCAGTTGAGGAGAGCAGAGTCAAATGTCAGAGAAGAAAGTGTAATGTTGTGTAACTCCATAAACTAACCCATTGAAAAACATGGGAGCCCAGGGATAATGTGTGTGCTTCATTTAGTTTTTACTTTGAAGACGTGTGTACTTATGTGGTGGCGTACTGACATATGCTATTCACCTACTTTGAACATATAACCTGTAGTGAATTATGTAACCAAACAATATATTTACAATATTTCTCAGACATTGCTGAAATATTAAATACACAACACTCCTCCCTGTTTAGCTATTAACTCCAAGTAAATATAGAATGCAGCTCAACCTCATTATTTTTTAATTTTATGTTTAGCAATACAGCACAGAGTAGGCCCTTCTTACCATTTCAGGCACGCTGCACTAGAAAATCCTGACCAACCCAATTAACCCTACCATAATCACAGGGCAATTTACAAAGACCAATTAACCAACTCGGTACATCTTTGGACTGTGGAAAGAAACCATAGCACATGGTGATAACCCATTCACTCCACAGGGAGGACGTACAGACTCCTTACAGATGGCACTGGAATTGAACTCTGAACTCCAGAATGCCCAGAGTTGTAATAGAGTCCTTGATGGTTGTAGGAATTGACTCTGGGGCTGCAGGAAGTGATTATGACAGCTCTGGACATCTTTCATTCCGAACAGTGCATGGAGGGCTGCTCGTCTGTTGATCTACGCCAGGCCACCAGACACAATTTTGAACAAGTGCTTTCATTTTGACCAAGCCATGCTTGTAGCTCATCCAACACATTAGCTCTCACCTTGAATAGTAGGACTTTCAATCCCCACGCAAGCCAACATCTGTCAAAGGCAAGTTCATCTCAAGTGCTGGTAAAAATGGGGGAACTGGAGCTTCTGCTGCACATTCCAGCCATTTTAGGTTGTCGCGTAGACCTGAGACAGTGTGGGGACTTTTCTCGTTTCCTGTAGGAACAACTCTGTTGTAATAGGGAGACTTTTGATCTGTATTAGGGAGAATATGTCCAGGGGAATATCCTCATTTGTAAAATTTTCAGGTATTTCCTTTCCAAGGGTAAACACAACAATTCATCAGCATTTCCATGATCAGTTGTATTCTTGAATTTGATCTTGCAATTGTACCCTCCAAGAAATAGAGCCCATTTCTGTATTCGTGCTGCTGCTGTTAGTGGAGCACCCTTTTGTGGGTTGAAAATGGAGACTAGTAGTTGATAATCAGTAATGATGTTACAATCTCTCCCATACAAGTACTGGTTGAAACATTTTACACCCCAAACCAGACTCAAGGCCTGTTTGTCAATCTGTGCGTATTTTTTTTCTACAGCGGTAAGGGAACACAATGCAAAGGCTATGGGGCACTCGCTTCTGTCACTCATAACATGTGACACTACAGCATCTACAGTAAGGCAAGGCATCACAGGCAAACTTCACTGTGCAATCTGGATCGTAATGTGTGACTATAGTGTCTGACAATGACATTTCCTTTACCTTTTGGGAAGCCACCTCACACGCTTTGTCCATTGCCATCTTTTCTAGATTTATGGTAATGAGTTCTAGGGGTGGAGCACAGTAGCCAGGTTGAGCAGGAATCTATGATAGTAGTTGATAGTAGTTAAAAAGGACCACAACTGTGACAAATCCTTTGGCCTTGGGGAATCCACTGCTTGAATTTTCTCACATTACTTGTGCAATGGTTGTGTGTCAACCGCGTGACCACAATAAGTGATGCTTGGTATAAAGAATTCACAATTGCTATGCTGTGCTCTGACCCCATAATCTTCCAATTTTTTTAACACTGCTTTGAGATTTTGGAGATGTTCCTTGTCATCCTTACTGGTAACAGTGATGTCATCCAGATAACCCAGATTGCCTGGGTAGCCTTGCAGCACCAGGTCCATGGCTTTCTGCTGGAGTGCTGATGTACTGTAGATGCTAGTCCAAAAATAAGCATGTTATAGTGATAAGGCCCTTTGTAAGTGTTTATGGTAAGAAATACTTTGGACTCTTCTTCCAACTTCATCTGATCTGCTTTTTATACTCGGTTAATGGTGACCTTAAAATCATCGCAGATTCTGACAGAACCATTCTTCCTGGCTACTGAAACCACTGGTGTTGCCCATGAGTTCTATGCATCTTTAGAAAGAATTCCTTAAGCCTCCGTGCGATTTAGCTCACTGGCTACCTTATCACGAATGGTATAAAGAACTGAATGGTCTTTGTAAAATTTGGGAGTGGCGTTTTATTTAACACTATTTTACCACTGAGATGTTTGTTTTCTAATGCCATCCCTGAACACTGCTGTGGCATCATCCAATGCCTTTCTTAATTTGCTTTCAGTTGACTCTATTACAGGGTATATGGCATGCAACTGGTGGATGGATCGCCATTCAAATTGTAGTTATCTCAGCAGAACTAGTACTTGTTTCTCATTGGCTATTCCATTTGCTTCAAAAGATTGTTCAATTCATTTGGTGTACATCAGCCAGTTATCTTTTGTTAAATTGAACAGACCTATCTTTCCAATGTAGCCGGCCATTTGTGCTTTTTTTATTATTTAACCCTGTACTCACTGTTTATGAACCCATGAACTTAATCTGTTATCTGCCTTTTTTTAAAAAACTTGAACATCTCCTTCGACCATTCTGAATAATAAAAACATACTGCACTTTTTAAACTCAATTATTTCTCTCCTTGTGCTGTGCTTTCTTTTTAAACTCGTCTTGCTGTACGTCAACAGGTAGGTAGTCATCTTGGGTTCTTCTTAAAACTTACTTTTGCCATTATTATCTTTTGTAACTCCATAAACTACTCAAAGGAAAAATATGGGAGCCTGGGGATAACGTGAGTACTTGATTTAGTTTTTACATTAGTAAGGTGCAGACTTATGACGTGCTGGCATAATGACTTATGCCAATCATATAAATTGTACATATAACACTTCATAAATTACATAAACAAAGAATGCTCAATCAAACATGTTTACAGTACCACTCAAATATTACTGAAAAATTAAATACACAGCAGAAAGCTGTCCAGTGCTGTCAGAAGCACTTCCTGCAGTCCCAGAGTCAACTCCTACAACCACAATGGAGGAGGCCCCAGAGCCTAAGATAGTTTCACAGTCACAGGACTCACCAGCCAAGCAGAGTGACTGCTCCCCTTGTCAGCAAAGAATAATAATATCCTATATAAATAGAGTTGGAGTTCATAGTTAAGCAGGGAGCAGTGTTGTGTATTTAATATTGCAATATTATTTGAGTAACTTTATGAATATTTTGTTTGATTAAGCATTCTTTGTTGTTTACAGAATTCATTACAGGTTCTATGTAAAAGTACATGACTGTCATACGTCTTCGTGCCACCATGTCATAAGTGCATTGCTCACTAAAGTAAAACTAAGTAGGTATGTTACCCCTGGCTCCTGTGTTTTAATTTCAATTAATTTTTGGAGTTGCAATATATAACAGAGTAACTGATTAAATATCCCTGCTGTAACCCATTACCTCAACCAATTCACCGTAAGCTTTTTGGAAGTATGAATTTTGAAAAGTTAAGATGTGGGAATGAAGTTTACTGTGAAGAAGCACTAGATATTTCTCAGAACATTGATCATTTTGACCCACCATCTTCACTGAAAAGAAGAAATTGTTCAACAATCTATTAGCACAGCGATCTGTACTTATTTAATAATGCCTAAGATTTTATTTGTTCTGTATCTCTATACCTTGCCAACAATGCAGTTAATTTTTGGTTACTACATGGTATCTACATGTTATGAAATCTAGAATTAATTTCAAAGAGCTTTTCATGTTTTAGTAAGCTTTCATTCTGTTAATCTTCTGAGTAACAGCTGGCTTGCTTTTGTCAATCATTCGATGGAGCCATAGCTTAGGATTTGAACCTTTAAACTCCTGTTATGAAAGTAATTAGTATAATGAAGAGGAATCTTGAACCTTAATTCAGTCTGAAACACTTATGGCTAAAAATTACAGTTGTCAGTACTTGTAGATGAGCACTCAGGGAACTGCAAGACATTTCTGTCTATATTTTTTAATGGAGGCCTTAACCCTAGCACCTTTCAGTTTAATGTGCACATAGTTAAAATAAAAAGTACTGCTCAATTGAATTTAGGGCAAGTTAACTCTAGTTACATTGTACAGGGGAAAAATCATCACTTGAGATCATGCACCTTACAATGTATCTGCTGCTTTCTGGGAATATGTCTATTCAGGCCTAAGTTCAGATAGATATCTACTTGCATTGGTGAAGAATGTACACAGATTGACCGATGGTGTTAAATTCCCAGGTTCAGATCAAAAGAAGCTAGCATGAAATTATCATTTGTTTTGTAAATTCTTATGAACATTTTAACTGAACCATAGAAATGTTGTTCAGGAAGAACATTTTAATATAAATTTTCATATAATAAAAAACAGGAGAAATAGATTAACAGATATTGCTGAGTTGCTGAAATTACCAAACCAATGTCAATATTTATTATATTAATTCCTATCTTTAATTTTTTTTTACTCTCTAACTTTTCTATGGGGCAACTCAAAATGTTATTGACAAAAATAAGATGAATTGGAATCAACCCCAAGTGTTAATTTGTTGAAACCTGAGAGTTAAAAAACTATCTACTGGACCCTTTAACGTAGCCATTTTTTTCTAGAGAGCAAAAAGCAATTGCAGGACTTGAAGTCATTACTAAATTGCTTTCAATGACTCACTGAAAAGTATGCATGGATGGCCATTCCAATATTGACTGGATCAGACAGTGAAGGCAATGAAATAGCCTGGATTTGAGAATATTTTAAGAAGAATTAAAATAGATTAGATGAATAGAATTTAGAGTTATTTATTGCACACTTTTTGAAGCAGAGAACATGATTTTTTTAAAAAAGCAAATTAGGAATATTAATAAGTGTTTGGAGAATTCATCAGGTTTGTACTATTATGATTCACTAAATGATTCATTAGTAAGTCATCAATGTTACATATTGTTTGTCTGAAAATTTTGTTTTTAATTCTGTTACTTTGTATGATTGTAACCATGGACAACTTGCTTGTTCTTATTGCCTGGACCCATCTCTGTTTGGGTATGCTATTGATAAATGTTTGCATCTATGAAACCATAATTTGGGAGAGAGATGTGATATGTGGGACTGGGTATGTCCCGGATAGTGAGGGTCCCTAATGATGGATGCTGTCTTGTTGAGGCACTGCCTCTTCAAAACGTTGTTGATGGTGGGGAGGGTAGTGCCTGTGATAGAGATGATTGAGTCCTCAATACTCTGCAGCTTCTTGAGATCCTGTGCATTGGAGCTTCTATACCAGGTTGTGATGCAACCAGTCAGAATGCTCCCCACTGTACATCTGTAGAAATTTGCAAACATCTTTGTGACATCCCAAATTTCCTCAAACTCCTAAAGACTTAGAGGTGCTAATGTGACTGCATCAATGTGTGGCGTCAGGATAGGTACTTGGAGATGATGACATCAAGGAAGCTGCTTACCCTTTCCACTGCTGGCTATTCAATCAGAACTGGTTTCTCCTCCTGAAGTCCACAATCAATTCCTTGGTCTTACTGACAATGAGTACGGGGCTGTTGCTGTGACACCACTCAACCAGCTGATCTATCTCACTCCTGTATGACTCCCCATTGCCAACAACAGTAGTGTCATCTGTGAGTTTATAAATGGCATTTGAGTTGTGGTTAGCCACATATCCATGGGTGTAGAGAGAGCAGAGCAGTGGGCTAAGCATGGATTCTTGAGGTTTACCTGCGTTGATTGTCGGTGAGGAGGTGGTCTTATCACTGCTCCATACTAACTGTGATCTCATGATGAGGAAGTAGAGGATCCTGTTTCAGAGGGGGATACAGGGGTCCAGGTTGAGAAGCTTGGTGATTAATACTGGAGGGTATAATGATATTGAATATGGAGCTGTATCAATAAACAGCAGTCTGAGATATGTTTTGCTATTACCTAGATGCTTCAAGACTGAGTGAAGAGCCAGTAGGATAGTGTCCAGTGTTGACTTGTTGCGCTGATAGACTAATGACAGCAGATCCAGGTGTTTACTCAGGCAGAAGTTGATTCCAGCCATAAACAACCTCTCGAAGCTCTTCATTATGGTAGAGGTAAGTGCAGAAGACATCAGTAGAGTCCCACTTTTACCTCGCTTCATCTGGAGATATGAACTCAGGCTCCTTATCTCTCTAGGATAGATATAAAATGTTGCAAGGAATTTTTGAAGAATTATCTTCAATGTCTTGTTAATTACTCATTTTAAAATCAACATAGCCAGCTGGTAAGGATCACATTTCTCTTTGTTTGAGTTATGCAAAAACCTTTCCTATATGTTCTGAATGTGAAGCAATTTGCAATGTCATGGGTCTTTAATATACTTTTAAAATGCAATTATTTTTATTCAATTTTTAGAGATCATACACAGTATATAACAATAAAGGTCTGAATAGCAATAGATCTGAAAAGCAATGGGGCACAGAGACACAGGTTACCCATGAAACATAACTTGGGTAAAAATAGTACATAATGATGCACAAAACTATAAATAGAAAATAAAAGAAACCTGGTGATATATTATAAAGCATCAGTCCAACTAATTGAATCAGGTGATACCCTAAACTTCAGTTTAAGCAGTAAAATGTCACACTCAATTCTAATTTTAAATATATGCAGCATCCCGTGTTTATTAATTATTGAATTAACATATTCAATGTTTATTATGATTATTAAAGCTCTACATTTCAAATATAACTATGATATAGTAACTGATGTGGACACTGTGTATGAATGAGTAAATTTCCTGAATTTGGCTTTGTCAGAAAGTATTTTTTTGTATTGTTAGGTAGTTCTTTCATGAACAACTGTTGCCATTATTGAAGTCAAAACATTTACACAGTTCTCATCTGTCAACCACTTACAAGCCAGGTACAACAGTTATTTGCATGATATTTCTTTTATTTTGTCTTGCGAATTTAGTCTAGCGCCAATGCTAATGCTGTATATTGTAACATATTTAATGAAATCTAATTAAAACTTTGATAATCTACAATGGATTTTTCAAATAGGCCACATTTTGGAAAAGAACTGTAATGTTGGCTGGGTAAATAGATCAATGTGGGCTTTGAAGATTTTGCTCATGTTGTCCCATAGGGCAGTGCTCTAAGTAGACACACCCATATGTCAATTAGAGACTAGTTGTTAGGGGTTGTGATCTGCAGACTGATAGTTGCTCTAAGTCTTTGGTTCCTTAAGAAAATACTGCAGGGAATTTTTGGCTTTTTAAAAATATACTCTAGACACTTTCAATGGTGTTATAAATAAGAAAAATATGTTTGTTTTCACTTAGTGTTTTTACAAGAAAAGGTTTGCACTTTTGTACTAAGAGCTAAAACTAGATAGTTTTAAAGGTTTGTGCGCACATTAAATGGGCTAATTATAGTTTAGTTACATACAATCTGAAATAAAGACGCAATGCTCTAAATTACTTTGAATCAAGGAAGGATCATATACTCTGGTGGTTGCCTGTATTTGCTTGCTGCATACCACCAACACAGAACCAACATCAAGCTTTAGTTGTGATCTTTCAGCTGGCAGTAAATGAAATTACTAATCTATCTCACAAGATGGATATGTGAAAAATCTTTATTAACAGAATTATTAATGTACGTTCCAACACAGCATGAAAATATCACGGTCTTTATTCTGCCAGAATAAGAATGTGAACATATTCAATGAAAGACATATTTGTTGGATGTTGGCATGATCCTAATGAACGTAATCTCGTAGATGATCTTGGTGGGCAGGTATAAAGGAGGGAACGTCAACTCAGACCATGAGAGGCCCCCGTCGGGCATTTTCATGCCTTACGAGGCGCAGGTATTAAAAAATGACAAAAACTAATGTGCTTCTATTTCTATGTTAACTTCATTAAGTTTAATTGGATAGAGTTATTAAAATATATAATCTATATACACAAATATAGTGACAAATCATGGATTATAACAGCATGCAATGTGTTTTTGAAGATATTTAGAAAATAAAAACTGAAAATGCTTGTGGATATTATTGTTACACAAATCCATAACAAAATCTTGACAAAAATCATTGACTTTATGGGAATATTAAGCTTTACATTCAACGGTTTTGTTAGAATCGTAAAGATAGGATTTTCTAAGAATATATTGATTTTGTGTAAACATCGCTGGGAATCTAAGGTCTGAAACATGTTTATGTAATGAAATTTGTATGGATAGACACTAACATTAATAGTTGATTTACCAAATGTCAAAAGGTGAACAGTAAATGAGTATTCTTATTGCCATGTGCAATACATGATTTTGTTCCCAGTAATGCTGGGAAACTGTTTAGCTAATTGTGATGCAAAAGTAACAGACTGGATCAAGTTTGAAACAATGCACACTTGCACCCACCTCCCAAGTGATCCTGCAATGACAGCAACCCTACTGCAAACTGCAGGTCCAATGAATTGAGGGCTTGATTACTCTATCGAGCAGAGTAAGGCACGAGCACTGACTAGGAAGGTTTCAAGTCTGAATCTTGTTCTAATCCTAATGGCTTTTCTGTTAACTTGCTTTTCTCTTGTTTCTGAATGAATTTGATAATCAGAGACATAGGAAATGGTTGAAGTACTTTGAAATAATAGAAGAGATTTTTTGCACACACTTGTCCATTATAGATTCACCAAAATATTAAGATTAGTTAAGATGAAGGGCATAACCAAACCATTGATTTTTTATTAACCAGGTCAGAGATCCCATTCAGAGGAATAGGTAACGTGAGTAATAGAAACATAGAAACATAGAAAATAGGTGCAGGAGTAGGCCATTCGGCCCTTCGAGCCTGCATCGCCATTTATTATGATCATGGCTGATCCTCCAACTCAGAACCCCGCCCCAGCCTTCCCTCCATACCCCCTGACCCCCGTAGCCACAAGGGCCATATCTAACTCCCCCTTAAATATAGCCAATGAACTGGCCTCAACTGTTTCCTGTGGCAGAGAATTTCACAGATTCACCACTCTCTGTGTGAAGAAGTTTTTCCTAATCTCGGTCCTAAAAGGCTTCCCCTCTATCCTCAAACTGTGGCCCCTCGTTCTGGACTTCCCCAACATCGGGAACAATCTTCCTGCATCTAGCCTGTCCAATCCCTTTAGGATTTTATACGTTTCAATCAGATCCCCCCTCAATCTTCTAAATTCCAACGAGTACAAGCCCAGTTCATCCAGTCTTTCTTCATATGAAAGTCCTGCCATCCCAGGAATCAATCTGGTGAACCTTCTTTGTACTCCCTCTATGGCCAGGATGTCTTTCCTCAGATTAGGGGACCAAAACTGCACACAATACTCCAGGTGTGGTCTCACTAAGGCCTTGTACAACTGCAGTAGTACCTCCCTGCTCCTGTACTCGAATCCTCTCGCTATAAATGCCAGCATACCATTCGCCTTTTTCACCGCCTGCTGTACCTGCATGCCCACTTTCAATGACTGGTGTATAATGACACCCAGGTCTCGTTGCACCTCCCCTTTTCCTAATCGGCCACCATTCAGATAATAATCTGTTTTCCTATTTTTGCCACCAAAGTGGATAACTTCACATTTATCCACATTAAATTGCATCTGCCATGAATTTGCCCACTCACCCAACCTATCCAAGTCACCCTGCATCCTCTTAGCATCCTCCTCACAGCTAACACTGCCACCCAGCTTCGTGTCATCCGCAAACTTGGAGATGCTGCATTTAATTCCCTCATCCAAGTCATTAATATATATTGTAAACAACTGGGTTCCCAGCACTGAGCCTTGCGGTACCCCACTAGTCACCGCCTGCCATTCTGAAAAGGTCCCGTTTATTCCCACTCTTTGCTTCCTGTCTGCTAACCAATTCTCCACCCACACCAATACCTTACCCCCAATACAGTGTGCTTTAAGATTGCACACTAATCTCCTGTGTGGGACCTTGTCAAAAGCCTTTTGAAAATCCAAATACAGTATACCACATCCACTGGTTCTCCCCTATCCACTCTACTAGTTACATCCTCAAAAAATTCTATGAGATTCGTCAGACATGATTTTTCTTTCACAAATCCATGCTGACTTTGTCCGATGATTTCACTGCTTTCCAAATGTGCTGTTATCACATCCTTGATAACTGACTCCAGCAGTTTCCCCACTACCGACGTTAGGCTAACCGGTCTATAATTCCCTGGTTTCTCTCTCCCTCCTTTTTTAAAAAGTGGGGTTACATTAGCCACCCTCCAATCCTCAGGAACTAGTCCAGAATCTAACGAGTTTTGAAAAATTATCACTAATGCATCCACTATTTCTTGGGCTACTTCCTTAAGCACTCTAGGATGCAGACCATCTGGCCCTGGGGATTTATCTGCCTTCAATCCCTTCAATTTACCTAACACCACTTCCCTACTAACTTGTATTTCGCTCAGTTCCTCCACCTCACTGGACCCTCTGTCCCCTACTATTTCTGGAAGATTATTAATGCAGCCATGTATGGCATAAAGCTAAGGGACTTTCACACACATGAACAAATTCTTCATAATCAAACTTCATCTTGATCTTGTTATTGAGTCCAGTGGAAGAACAGGACTTAGATGCACTGGTTTCTGAGCTCTAACACATTCCATACTACCACCCTGCAGGTTTGGAATTCAGGAAATCAGTGCAGTCAACTGCTGGGTCTCTCTGGAAGGGAGCACATTGAGAGACAATGAATTCCATTTCATGAACAGTGATGAAATGGTGACAGGCCAGTGATCTCACAGAAGCTTTTCCACTATGGTCTAACATAATCAGTGGCATGATATTAGTTGTATCAGGTACTACTCCAAAGGCACTTCTGACTTCAAGCAACACTTATATCATCTAGGCTGGGCAGTTAGCCATTTTGCAAAATACTCATTGATAATATGACAAAAAGTGACATTTTAAACAATTTTATGGAGCTCAGAGTAAAGATTGGAATTTTCAAATTAATGGTGGAAGCTAAAATATTACAACAAATATTCTTGTCAGTTAACTAATTTCAATAGGTCTCACTAGAGGAGAAAGGAAAGGTGCTCAGTCCTTGGAGGAGGATGGAATCACTGGTAGCACCTTCAATATTCCTACATATATGCATAACTGCAAAAAATGCTGTCAGATGTCTTTGAATATAATGTTTAATGTTAATGTCTTCATTATTTCTCACACAAATTCAGAACTAATGAACTGAAAAGTGTTAGCTAATTTATTTGTTCTGCTCTTTGAATACAATGCATAAACTTCTCCACATTGCCACTTTAAAATTGGCCTCATAATTAAGCAATAAATCGTGCTTGTATTTTGTTTGCTGTTGTAATGGATAAAGATAGATTTGTCAATACTGTCACTTTGAGCTTTCACTCTTATCAGGTAAATGTAGAATCCTACCCAAATATTTGAACAGATTGATCTAGTAGTTCTAATCCAATGCCGATGCCAGCATAATTACCTTCTCTGTGGAACACCATTTTCAAATGTAGCTGATACCTTCAGGGACACTGGCCTCCCTTAACACTGGATGACTCCTCATAGGATCCCATGGCACTACCCAGACTTTCACTAGCTTCACAACTCTTGAGCCGAGGAACCCACCAAATGCGGCATTTTTGATTTCACTGCTCTTCCAGTGCTTTGCTTAACACTAGCATAGAAATGCCCCACTGTCACTGATGAAATACAAAGAGTCTGATGATTCCTGGGTGTGTTCTATTAAAATAAATGGACTGCATTGGCTCTCAGGCAAAAGGTGAGTAACAATGGTTTTAATGCTTGGCTAGGCTAGCTTTGTTGTTTTTAATTGCTCTTAATGTATTGCATGTAACAAAAATATATTTTAAAAAATGAACACAATTTTAATTTTTAATGTTATTTTAAGTTTTTGACTGGTTCAAAGTTTTACTGCATGGTTATGATAGTAATAATGCCTTTGACTCCTTGTTGAGTCCCGGGACAAGGCCTCACTGGTTGTGTACATCATTTTGTCTCCATGTTGAGACAGCTGCTATGCTGCACTTGGCTTTGCTATAGGACTGTGCTAAGGCCATGTTGGAACCAGAATCAGAATCAGGATTATTATCACCAGCATGTGTTGTGAAATATATTAACTTAGCAGCAGCAGTTCAATGCAATACGTAATGTGGAAGAAGAAAAGTAAAAAATAATAATAGTAAATAAATGAGTAAATCAATTACAGTATACGTATATTGAATAGATTAAAAATTATGCAAAAAAAAACAAAGATAATAGGTAGTGTGTAGTGAGGTGGTGTTCACGGGTTCAATGTCCATTTAGGAATCAGATGGCAGAAGGGAAGAAGCTGTTCCTGAATCACTGAGTGTGTGCCTTCAGGCTTCTCTACCTCCTACCTGATGGTAACAGTGAGACAAGGGCATGCCCTGGAAGCTGGAGGTCCTTAATAATGGACGCTGCCTTTCTGAGACACCGCTCCCTAAAGATGTCCTGGGTAATTTGTAGGCTGGTACCTAATAAGGAGCTGACTAAATTTACGACCCTCTGCAGCTTCTTTAGTTGTTGCCTGACCTGCTGAGTTCCTCCAGCTTTTTGTGTGTGTTGCTTTGGATTTTCAGCAACTGCAGATTTTCTCTTGTTTGTTTATAAATTAGAATCCCACTTGTTCTTCAATAACCCTGTAAAGTTTCTTTGTAATGCATTCTTTGCTAGATACATTTTGAATTTCTCTGCACTTCCGGTGTTTTGCTTGGCACTAGCAGAGAAATATACCACTGACGCTGATGACACACTGAAAGGGCCCATTGTGTGCTCTGTTTTATGACAGAAGGAAGGGAACATTTATTCACCCCAAGCTGCTACCCTTATTGATGACAGTGGGAAAGCAGATTTGTAGTTCTCATTCACTAACATAGATGAAATGCAAGAGGACAGTAATGAAATGGCAAAAAAGTACCACCAAACAGGCTTTCGAGAAAAAAGCAGCAGGTTGCTTTTATGTAAAGACAGCAAGATTAAGTCAGTTATTTGAGCCAAGTGTCAAAAATAAATGCTCTTTTCCTTTCTGAATTATAATCTGCTAGTGAGTCTTTAGGTCTTAATCTTTTGTTCCGTTTTATTTATCAGCATATAATTTAGAATCATAGAAAATGTATTTGCTTTATTTTACATTGCAATATTCTGAATGTCATTCAAGAGTGTTAAAAATTTAACGTTATTTATTTTATTTAGAGATGCAGTGCAGAACAGGCCCTTACGGTCCACCAGCCACACCACTCAGAAAACCAAGTATTTAACACTGGTATAGTTGCAGAATAATCTGCAATGACCAATTCACCTATGAACCTGTCATCTTAATTTTCAGATTTGTGATTAGTTCCCTCCTGAAGCATAAGACCATGAGATATATGAGCAGAATTAGGCCACTTGCCCGATTCTGCTCCGCCATTTCATCATGGCTGATCTATGAAAGTGCAGCATCAGACGCCTGCCTGGCCCAACAAATTGTGTTTACCATGTGGCAGTGGCTTACATATCATGAGACTGTAAGATATAGGAGCTGATTTAGGCCATTTGGCCTATCGAGTCTGCTCTACCATTTCATCATGGCTGATCCAATTTTCCTCTCAGCCCCAATCTTCAGCCCCCCCCATCCCCCACCTCCATATCCCTTCACACCTTGGCGAATCACGAATCTATCGACCTTTGCCTTAAGTGTACATAAAGACTTGGCATTTACAGCTGCCTGTGGCAAAGAATTCCATAGATTCACCAATCTCTAACTAAAGAAATTCCTCCTCATCCCCGTTCTCAAAGGATTCCTCTCTATTCTGAGGCTGTGCCATCTGGTCATAGACTCTCCCACTATAGGAAACATTCTCTCCACATCCACTCAGTAAAGGCCTTTCACCATTTGATTGGTTTCAATTAGGTCACCGCTCATTCTTCTGAATTCTAGAGAATAAAGGCCCAGAGCCATCAAATACTCTTCGTATGATTAGCCATTCAATCCTGGAATCATTTTTCTGAAATGTACTTATTTGAGACCGTAAAAAATCTCTTATATGTAGATATCGAAAAAAATGAGTTTTGGGTAAACTATATTTAGTTGACAATTGTTCAAACGAAAAAAGACTTTCTTCTACAAACAAGTCCTGAAAGCATTTAATACCTAATCTATCCCATTCTTTAAAAGCCACATCAATCATAGAGGGTTTAAAAAAAATTAGAAAAAATGGGACTTGAAAGAGAAAATCTCAATAAGCTAAAATATTTTCAGAATTCTAGCCAAATCCTCATCGTGTGTTTAACTACCAGATTATCAGTTAACTCACTCAAAGACAAAGGAAGTGAGGATCCAAAAAAAGAAATAATAGAGAATTTATTAACAGAATTAGCTTAAAAAAAACCACATTGGGCAATCCTCACGATTTATATAATATAACCAAAATGTAAGATTTCTTATATGAACTGCCCAAAAGTAAAATCTAAAATTTGGTAAAGCTAATCCTCCATTCTTCTTATCTTTCTGAAGATGAATTTTATTTAATCTAGAACACTTATTCTTCCATATATAAGAAGATGCAATAGAGTCAAGAGAATCAAAAAAGGATTTAGGAATGGAAATTGGCAATGCCTGAAAAAGATATATAAATTTAGGTAATATATTCATTTTGATAGAGTTTATTTGACCAATTAACAATAACGAAAGAGGCTACCCATTTAATAGTATTCTTTTTACATGATTCAATAGACTAAGAAAATTTTCTTTAAATAGACACTTACAATTTTTAGTAATTGTTACACCTAAATAAGTAAATTGGTTTCTTACAATTTTAAAAGGAAGGTTAGAATTTATTGGTATCAAATTGTTCAAAGGGAAAAATTCACTTTTATATAGGTTTAATTTATAACTTGAAAACTGGCTAAAACAGGAGAGTAAAGAAAGCACATGGGGTAATGAAGTCTCAACATTAGAAATAAATAACAGCAAATCATCAGCATACAACGAGACTTTATGTATAGTGTCTCTCCTTAAAATACCAGTGATATCAGATTCTCGAAAAGCAATGGCTAAGGGTTCTAAGGCCAGATCATAAAGCAAAGGGTTCAACAGACAACCTTGTCTAGTGCCACGTTGACGCTTAACTGGTTTGGAGTTACGAAAATTAGTGATAACCCTAGCAGAAAGGGCTAAATAAACTAAGTTAATCCATTGAATGAAAACAGGTCCAAAATTAAATTTTTCTAAAGTTTTAAATAAATAATTCCATTCAACTCTGTCGAAAGCTTTCTCAGCATCTAGGGATACCACACATTCCGATACCGTGTTTGAAGGGGAATAAATAACATTTAATAACCGGTGAATATTAAAGTGAGAATATCGATTTTTGATGAATCCGGTTTGGTTATCAGAAATAACAGATGGTAAAATATTTTCAATCCTATGGGCCAAAACTTTAGATAAGATCTTAGTGTCAACATTAAGTAAAGAAATTGGTCTATAAGAAGAGCATTCAGTTGGATCCTTATTCCTTTTAAGAATGAACAAAATGGAAGCCTCATAAAAAGATTGAGGGCATCTGCCCGACTTAAATGAATCTGAAAATACTGAACATAAATGAGGTATAAGTAGTTAGGAAAAGGTCTTATAAAATTCTCCAGAAAATCCGTCTGGACCTGGAGCTTTCCTCAAACGTAATGAGCGCACAGCCTCAACAATTTCCTCAAAAGAAATAGATTGTTCCAACAATTTTCTGTTGTCCGCAGAAATTGTAGGAACATTTATTTGATCTAAAAGATTGTTCATTACAGTATCATCCTTAGAAGATTCAGAACTATAGTTTAGAGTAAAATTCTCTGAAAGTATCATTTATTTCTAAGTAATCAGTTCTAAGGTCAGAAATCCTGATTCGGGTTTAATTCAGAGAAGGAAGTCTGAGAATCGGAGCGGGAGTGCCGTGGGAGCCATTTTGATTTTTTTCTTCTGATCATTGGAGCTAAGAGAGGCAGGACTGTGCAGGCATGTGATGTCGGGCAGTGAAGCGCAGAAGATTTAAAAGGAACACAGCCTTAGCGGGCAGCGGAGTGAGCTGGGAGCAGAGTGAAGGCTTAAGGGCTTTGGCTCAATGGGCTTAGCGGAAACGGGCGAGGCAAAGTAGGTTTGTTTTTCAATTTTCCCTGTTCATGGAGGAAAGGGGGAAGTATGAGTGTGAGGGCAGCTTGCTGTTCTCGGTGTCGGATGTGGGAGGTCCTGGAGTCTCCTAGCCTCCCGGACGTCCACATCTGCGCCAGGTGCACGAGCTGCAGCTCCTAATGGACTGTGTTAGGGAACTGGAGCTGCAGCTCGATGACCCTCATCTGGTCAGGGAGAGTGAGGAGTTGATAGAGAGGAGTTACAGGCAGGTGGTCACACCGGGGCCACGGGAGGCAGACAAGTGGGTCATGGTTAGGAGGGGGAAGGGGAAGTGTCAGGTACTAGAGAGTACCCCGGTGGCTGTGCCCCTTGACAATAAGTACTTCTGTTTGAGTACTTTTGGGGGGGACAGCTTACCTGGGGGAAGCAACAGTGACCGTGCCTCCGGCACAGAATCCGGCCCTGTAGCTCAGGAGGGTAGGGAAAGGAAGAGGAGGGCAGTAGTAATAGGGGACTCGATAGTTAGAGGGTCAGATAGGTGATTCTATGGACGCAGTCAGGAGACCCGGATGGTAGTTTGCCTCCCTGCTGCCAGGGTCCGGGATGTTTCTCATCACGTCCAAGATATCCTGAAGTGGGAGGGAGAGAAGCCAGAGGTTATGGTACTTATAGGTACCAATGACATAGGTAGGAAAAGGGAAGAGGTCCTGAAACGAGAATATAAGGAGTTAGGAAGGGAATTGAGAAGAAGGACCGCAAAGGTAGTAATATCGGGATTACTGGCTGTGCCATGTGACAGTGAGAGTAGGAATGGAATGAGGTGGAGGATAAATGTATGGCTGAGGGATTGGAGCAAGGGACAGGGATTCAAGTTTCTGGATCATTGGGACCTCTTTTGGCACAGGTGTGACCTGCACAAAAAGGACGGTTTGCACTTGAATCCTAGGGGGACCAATATCCTGGCGGGCAGATTTGTGAAGGCTACTGGGGAGACTTTAAACTAGAATGGTTGGGGGGTGGGAATCAAACTGAAGAGGCTAGGAGAGAGGAGGTTAGTTCACAAATAGAGAAAGCTAGTAGACAGTGTGTGAGGCAGGGGACAGAGAACAAAATTGTTCGCACCATTAGGGATAAATAGAGAAAAGAGGTAGAGAGGTACTTAAATTCATCTATTTTAATGCTGAGCTTAGAGCATGGATTGATACCTGGAAACATGATGTTGTAGCTATTAGTGAAACATGGTTGCAGGAGGGGTGTGATTGGCAACTAAATATTCCTGGATTTTGTCGCTTCAGGTGTGATAGAATCGGAGGGGCAAGAGGGGCAGGTGTTGCATTGCTTGTCAGAGAAAATGTAACAGCAGTGCTTTGGCAGGATAGATTAGAGGACTCGTCTATGGAGGCTATTTGGGTGGAATTGAGGAATGGGAAAGGTGTAGTAACACTTATAGGGGTGTATCATAAACCATCTAATGGGGAGCAAGAAATGGAGGAGCAAATTTGTAAGGAGATAGCAGATATTTGTAGTAAGCACAAGGTTGTGATTGTGGGAGATTTTAATTTTCCACACATAGACTGGCAAGCCCATTCTGCAAAAGGGTTGGATGGTTTGGAATTCGTAAAATGTGTGCAAGGTAGTTTTTTTGCAGTAGTACATAGAGGTACCAACTAGAGAAGGGGAAGTGTTGAATCTCCTGTTAGGGAATGAGATAGGTCAGGTGACAGAGGTACGTGTTGGGGAGCACTTCAGGGCTAGTGATCACAATGCCATTAGTTTCAATGTAATTATGGAGAAGGATAGGACTGGGCCCAGGGTTGAGATTTTTGATTGGAGAAAGGCCAACTTTGAGGAGATGAGAAAGGATTTAGAAGGAGTGGATTGGGACAATTTGTTTTATGGGAAAGATGTAATAGGGAAATGGACATCATTTAAAGGTGAAATTTTGAGAGTACCGAAACTTTGTGTTCCTCTTAGGTTGAAAGGAAAGGTTAAAAGTTTGAGAGAGCCATGGTTTTCAACGGATATTGGGAACTTGGTTTGGAAAAAGAGAGAGATCTACAATAAATATAGGCAGCTTGGAGTAAATGAAGTGCTTGAGGAATATAAAGAATGTAAAAAGAATCTTAAGAAAGAAATTAGAAAAGCTAAAAGAAGATATGAGCTTGCTTTGGCAAGTAAGGTGAAAATAAATCCAAAGGGTTTCTACAGTTATATTAATAGCAAAAGGATAGTGAGGGATAAAATTGGTCCCTTAGAGAATCCGAGTGGAAGGCTATGTGCGGAGCCAAAAGAGATGGGGGAGATGTTGAACAATTTCTTCTCTTCGGTATTCATTAAGGAGAAGGATATTGAATTGTGTAAGGTAATGGAAACAAGTAGGGTAGTTATGGAAACTATGATGATTAAAGAAGAGGAAGTACTGGCGCTTTTAAGGAATATAAAAGTGGGTAAGTCTCCGGGTCCTGACAGGATATTCCCTAGGACGTTGAGGGAAGTTAGTGTGGAAATAGCAGGGGCTCTGACAGAAATATTTCAAATGTCATTAGAAACGTGGATGGTGCCGGAGGATTGGCACATTGCTCATGTTGTTCCATTGTTTAAAAAGGGTTCTAAGAGTAAACCTAGCAATTATCGGCCTGTGAGTTTGACGTCAGTGGTGGGTAAATGATGGAAAGTATTCTTAGAGATGGTATATATAAATCTTTGGATAGACAGGGTCTGATTAGGAATAGTCAACATGGATTTGTGTGTGGAAGGTCATGTCTGACAAATCTTATTGAATTTTTTGAAGAGGTTACTAGGAAGGTTGACGAGGTGTAAAGCGGTGGCTGTTGTCTATATGGACTTCAGTAAGGCCTTTGACAAGGTTCCGCATGGAAGGTTACTTAGGAAGTTTCAATCATGAGGTATTAATTTCAAAGTATTAAAATGGATTCTACAGTGGCTGGATGGGAGTTGCCAGAGAGTAGTGGTAGATAACTGTTTGTCAGATTGGAGACTGGTGACTAGTGGTGTGCCTCAGGGATCTGTTCTGGGTCCAATGTTGTTTGTCATATATATTAATGATCTGGATGATGGGGTGGTAAATTGGATTAGTAAGTATACAGATGATAATAAGATAGGTGGAGTTGTGGATAATGAAGTAGCTTTTCAAAGCTTGCAGAGAGATTTAGGCCAGTTTGAAGAGTGGGCTGAAAGATGGCAGATGGAGTTTAATGCTGATAAATGTGAGGTGCTACATTTTGGTAGGACTAATCAAAATAGGACATACATGGTAAATGGTAAGGCATTGAAGAATGCAGTAGAACAGAGGGATCTAGGAATAATGGCGCATAGTTCCCTGAAGGCAGAATCTCATGTGGATAGGGTGGTGAAGAAAGCTTTTGCTATGCTGGCCTTTATAAATCAGAGCATTGAGTATAGGAGTTGGGATGTAATGTTGAAATTGTACAAGGCATTGGTAAGGCCAAATTTGGAGTATTATGTACAGTTCTGGTCACCGAATTATAGGAAAGATGTCAACAAAATAGAGAGAGTACAGAGAAGATTTACTAGAATGTTACCTGGGTTTCATCTCCTAAGTTACAGAGAAAGGTTGAACAAGTTGGGTCTTTATTCTTTGGAGCGTAGAAGGTTGAGGGGGGACTTGGTGGAGGTATTTAAAATTATGAGGGGGATAGATATAGTTGATGTGGATAAGCTTTTTCCATTAAGACTGGGGGAGATTCAAACAAGAGGACATGAGTTGAAAGGGCAAAAGTTTAGGGATAATGTGAGGGGGAACTTCTTTATTCAGAGAGTGGTAGCCTTGTGGAACGAGATTCCAGCAGAAGTGGCTGAGGCAGGTTTGATGTTGTCATTTAAAGTTAAATTGGATAGCTATATGGACAGGAAAGGAATGGAGGGTTATGGGCTGAGCGCAGGTCGATGGGACTAGGTAAGAGTAAGAGTTCGACACGGACTAGAAGGGCCGAGATGGCCTGTTTCCATGCTGTAATTGTTTTAACATTATATAGTTGTCCTATCACCATTAGCTTTGCATATTTCTTTAATCTGTTGTTTAGCTCTGAAGCTTTTAATATGATCAGCCAATAATTTACCTGTTTTATCTCCATGAATATAAAATTGACTTTTATCTTTTAGGAGTTGGGTTTCAATTGGATAAGTTAAAAGAAGATCATATTTAGTTTTAATTTCAATTTCAACACGTCTTTTATATAAAGCAGGTTCTGGAGCCAAGGCATACTCTTGGTCTAACTGTTAGAGCTGATTAGCTAAATCACTTCTCACTTTATTAGCTTTCCTCTTAATACTTGCAGTATAAGAAATAATTTGTCCTCTAATATACACCTTAAAGGCATCCCATCTAATAAGACTAGAAGTCTCCTCTAACGTATTCTCTTCAAAAAAAGGTAATTTGTCTCTCCATAAACTTTAAAAGATCTTTATCAGATAACAAAGTTAGATTAAATCACCAAAATCTATTTGTTTGAAGAAGACCAGGAAGATTTAAAGATAGAAACACAGGAATGTGATCTGAAACAGTAATCTCTTTATATTCACAGGATCGAACTAATGCAATCAGTTGGTTATCAATAAAAAAAATAAGCAATTCTGGAATACGTATGATAAACCTGAGAAAAAAATGAATATTCCTTACCTACTGGATGAAAAAAATGTCAGGCGTCAACAATGCCACATTTCGTTAAAAAAGATTTAGTAAACACAGCTGATTTATTTGGTATCATTGGTTTAAAAGATGAATGATCTAAAACTGGATCGAAGCAACAATTAAAGTCTCCACCCATTACCAATGAGTACAGACTTAGATCTGGCAAAAATGAAACAAAAAACGCTCAAAGAAACCTGGGTCATCTATATTCAGAGCATATACATTGGCAAATACCATTAATTTGTTATTTAGTTCCCTGATACTATAACAAAATACCCATTTGTATCAGAAATTACTTTATGTTGAACAAAGGGAACTTCATTATCTATAAGGATCGAAACCGCTCTTGCTTTGGCCTGAAATGAAGAAATGAAAATGAGACCCTCTCCATCGAGTAAAAAAAAAGCGTGAATTGTTACACTTACGTACATGTGTTTCTTGAAGAAAAACAATGGGTACCTTAAGTTTTTTAATATAGGCAAAAATCTTAATTTCTTTTCACAGGGTGATTTAGTCCTTTTACATTAAAACTAAGTAAATTAATACTTTGATCCATTTTAAGGCTCCTTATAAAAAAGATTAAAATAGTAATCAGAAAAATGTATATCAAACCCAAATAATAAACCTTGAAATATATTAACTAAGCAACAGAATTGACTAAATTCCCAAATCAGCTTTAAGAAAAAAAAGACTCCCTATCCCTCCTCACTCTCCCAAAGAAAGAAACTCAGTCATAGAGCAACAAATATCTACTTCCCCTGAACACATTCCTTAGAAGACCTGTTGGAACCACTCCAAGAATTCAAGGTTATTTACTTTCCAACTTAGACTAAATAATACAGTGAGAAACAAGTTTAGACGGGTTTATCAAACAGAAATAACAATTATTCATACTAAAAATATTAAACAGTCATTTTTTAATATGTAGTATTTCTGTTTTGCAAGATTTTTATTTTATTTCACACACACAGTCATTCACTTTTTTAAAAAAGTCTAAAAATTCTTGCTCCTGTTCCTTCGTATAAAACCACTTAAATAATCCGTTTTCCAATGTAATCCTCAGTTGAACCAGAGAACAAAGAGAGGGTTTAAAATTTTGACTGTATAACTCCATCCTAACTTTTTTGAACTCAACACATTCTGCCATAACTTCTGATGAAAAATCTTGAACAATACGTATCTTTTGATCTTTATAGTCAATCATAACTTTTCCACAGGCAGCACGAATCCGACGATCCTTTATTTGGAATTCATGGAAACATGTAATGACTGATCTTGGTTTAGATTTTGAAGCCGATTGGTAGATAGGTGAACTGTGAGCACGATCAATCAAAGGCAGAGACTTTATAATATCAGGGAATAATTCCATCAGAAGATTTGCAAAGAATTCTTTAGGATTACCTCCTTCCATTTGTTCTTTAAGTCCCAGGATTCGTAAGTTCTGAAAATCCAACTATACAACATCAACTGAATCTCCTTTGTCTATCCTGCTTGTTATCTCTTCAAAAAATTTCAACGGATTTGTCAGGCAAGTTTTTCCCTTGAGGAAACTATGCCTATTTTATCATGTGCTTCCAAGTACCCAAAACCACATCCTTAACAATCAACTCCAACATCTTCCCAACCACTGACATCAGAGGCCTATACAGGTTTCCCCTGATATCCGAAGGTAGAGTGTTCCTATGAAACTGTTCGTAAGCCAGAATGTCGTAAAGTGAATAAGCAATTACCATTTACTAATATGAGAAAAACTTTTGAGCGTTCCCAGACCCAAAAAAACCCCTACAAAATCATGCCAAATAACACATAAAACTTAAAATAACAGTAACATATAGTAAAAGCAGGAATGACATGATAAATACACAGCCTATATAAAGTAGAAATACTTTTCTGCAGCACTGTCTAGCGCAGTGAAAATCTTGCGGAAGTGCTCTCAGTAGAAATATGGCGCAAGCGCACTTGCCAGAAACGCTCTGTGCAGTAATCTTTAAGCTATGAAGCTGCCAAATCATACCAAATCACACATAAAAATACACAACCTATATAAAGTAGAATTAATGTATGTACAGTGTAGTTTCACTTACCGGAATCCGGAAGGCTCCAATAAATTGCAGTTTTGTCACAGTTAAACACTTGCTTATACGAGTAACCACCTGATGCAATTGGCAATCGCCTCTGATCTGGGCCGACATTTATGTGCCGGGCGGTGCCTAATTAATTAGCTTGTTTATTTCAGCTTTTTTCTTAAAGATGTGCTGGGTGCATTTGGATTACTGCTGCACCACTGCATTCTTCGCGACAATGTATCGGTCTGCGACCCAGAGGTTGGGGACAACTGCTTAAACTATGAAGCTGCCCTCGCCTCAGAAACCAATCAAACCACCCATGACTACCTCTAAGTTCCACTTTCGCAACACTTTCATCACCATCGTCCAGTGCTTTCTGTTTCAGCTTATCAAAAAGACTGACTGATTTCTCCTTAAGTATAAGAAAACTTAACGGAACACCACGCTTTGTACACCTATCAATCCACTCAAGCAATAGACTTTCCAATTTATCCATCATCGGATGCTGACTAAGAGAGACCACTTTGCTGTGAGTAGAACCAACAGTAACATCAGCAGCTTTCAAAATTCTTTCTTTCTGCGTATAAATAGTGTGAATGGTGGACGCAGGCAAGTTCAAAGCGCAGACAATGTTCTTTCTTCGTTCACCATGATCGAAACGCTTAATTATGTCTAGTTTTATGCCAAGTGTAACACCCTTACGAGCTCTTTTAGGCTTTTCCGATACCTTAGAACTTACCTTGCTAACGGATGCACAAAATAAATCGAGATAAAGAACATGTTTAAGCAATGCCGGCTAGAATGCAGTTCTGGTTGAGGAGCTTGGCTGTTCGGGCGTGCACTGCCCTTTTTAGTTACAGTGAAAACACCTTCTGTTAGCGAAAACAGGGAACTAATGTAGGTCTTTCGTAACAGCGAGGTGTCATAAAGCGAACGTTCGAAAACCGGGGGACACCTGTAATTTCCTTTCTTCTGATTCTGCTTTGAAAAGTGGTGACATTTGCAATTTTCCAGTCTTCTGGAACCATTCCAGGATCTAGTTATTCTTGAAAGATCATTACTAATGTCTCCACAACCTCTTCAGCCACTTCTTTCAGAACCCTGGAGTGTACTTATCTATCGTCAGTCCTTTCAGTTTCCTGAGAACCTTCTCCCTAGTAATGGTACCTTCACTCACTTCATGACCCCTGACACCTGGAACTTTCATCATACTGCTAGTGTCTTCTACAGTAAAGAATGATGAAAAATATTTATTCAGTTCATCCATTTCCTTGTCCCCCACTACTACCTCTCCAGCATTGTTTTCCAATGGTCTGATATCCACTCTCTCCTCTCTGTTAAACTTTATGGTATCTGAAGAAACTTTTAGTATCTTCTTTAATATTATTGGCTGGCTTACTATTGGATTGCATCTTTACCCTCTTAATGGCTTTTTTAGTTGCCTTCAGTTGGTATTTAAAAGCTTCCCAATTCTCTAACTTCCCACTAATTTTTGCTCTATTATATGCCCACTATTTGGCTTTCATGTTGGCTTTGATTTCTCTTGTTAGCCACTGTTGTGTCTTCTTGCCTTTAGAATACTTCTTCCTCTTTGGGAGATTTACATGCTATGCCTTCTGAATTGCTTCCGGAAATTCCAGCCATTGCTGCTCTGCTGGCATCCCTGCCAGTGAGCTTTACCAGTCAATTTTGACCAACTCCTTTCTCATGCCTCTGTAATTCCCTTTACTTCACTGTAATACTGATTCATTTGACTTTAGCATCTCCTTCTCAAATTTTAGGGCGAATTTGATCATATAATGATCACTTGCCCCTAATGGTTCCCAACTTAAAGCTCTCTATTCAATTCTTATTAGAGCTCTCTAAAAAAGCCTGTCTTAGTTGCTGTTTGCCACTCATTTCATGATCTACTGACAGCTCAGTTGTAGCAATCTTGTAAGAGTCAGACAACTGTAGGCTCAAGCCCCACTTCAGATACTAGTGCACAACATATCTGCCGACAATACATAGAACCGTAGAAACTACAGCACAGAAACAGGCCTTTTTGGCCCTTCTTCGCTGTGCTGAACCATTTTCTGCCTAGTCCCACTGACCTGCACACGGACCATATCCCTGCATACACCTCCCATCCATGTATCTGTCCAATTTATTCTTAAATGTTAAAAAAGAACCCACATTTACCACCTCGTCTGGCAGCTCATTCCATACTCCCACCACTCCTTGTGTGAAGAAGCCCCCCCTAATGTTCCCTTTAAACTTTTCCCCCCTCATCCTTAACCCATGTCCTCTGGTATTTTTCTCCCCTTGCCTCAGTGGAAAAAGCCTGCTTGCATTCACTCTATCTATACCCATCATAATTTTATATACCTCTATGAAATCTCCCCTCATTCTTCTACGCTCCAGGGAATAAAGTCCTAACCTCTTCAACCTTTCTCTGTAACTGAGTTTCTCAAGTCCCGGCAACATCCTTGTAAACCTTCTTTGCACTCTTTCAACCTTATTTATATCTTCCTGTAAGTTGGTGACCAAAACTGAACA
This sequence comes from Mobula hypostoma, assembly GCF_963921235.1. Taxonomy (NCBI): domain Eukaryota; kingdom Metazoa; phylum Chordata; class Chondrichthyes; order Myliobatiformes; family Myliobatidae; genus Mobula; species Mobula hypostoma. The sequence continues at coordinate 197,329,959 of NC_086098.1, forward strand.
CAATACTCCAGATTCGGCCTCACCAATGCCTTATACAACCTCACCATAACATTCCAGCTCTTATACTCAATACTTTGATTAATAAAGGCCAATGTACCAAAAGCTCTCTTTATGACCCTATCTACCTGTGACACCACTTTTAGGGAATTTTGTATCTGTATTCCCAGATCCCTCTGTTCCACTGCACTCCTCAGTGCCTTACCATTAACCCTGGTTTGTCCTTCCAACATGCAATACCTCACACTTGTCTGTATTAATCTCCATCTGCCATTTTTCAGCCCATTTTTCCAGCTGGTCCAAGTCCCTCTGCAGGCTCTGAAAACCTTCCTCACTGTCTACTACACCTCCAATCTTTGTATCATCAGCAAATTTGCTGATGCAATTTACCGCATTATCATCCAGATCATTGATATAGATGACAAATAACAATGGACCCAGCACTGATCCCTGTGGCACACCACTAGTCACAGGCCTCCATCGGAGAAGCAATTCTCTAATACCACTCTTTGGCTTCTTCCATTGAGCCAATGTCTAATCCAGTTTACCGCCTCTCCATGTATACCTAACAACTGAATTTTCCTAACTAACCTCCCATGCGGGACCTTGTCAAAGGCCTTACTGAAGTCCATGTAGACAATATCCACTGCCTTCCCTTCATCCACTTTCCTGGTAACCTCCTCGAAAAACTCCAATAGATTGGTCAAACATGACCTACCACGCACAAAGCCATGTTGACTCTCCCTAATAAGTCCCTGTCTATCCAAATGCTTGTAGATTCTGTCTCTTAGTACTCCCTCCAATAACTTAACTACTACCGACGTTAAACTTACTGGCCTATAATTTCCCGGATTACTTTTCGATCCTTTTTTAAACAACGGAACAACATGAGCTACTCTCCAATCCTCCAGCACCTCACCTGTAGACAGCGACATTTTAAATATTTCTGCCAGGGCCCCTGCAATTTCAACACTAGTCTCCTTCAAGGTCAGAGGGAACACCCTGTCAGGTCCCGGGGATTTATCCACTTTAATTTTCCTCAGGTCAGCAAGGACCTCCTCCTTTTCGATCTGTACAGTTTCCATGATCTCACTACTTGTTTCCCTTAATTCCATAGACTTCATGCCAGTTTCCTTAGTAAATACAGATGCAAAAAACCTATTTAAGATCTCCCCCATTTCCTTTGGTTCTGCACATAGCTGACCACTCTGATCTTCAAGAGGACCAATTTTATCCCTTACAATCCTTTTGTTCTTAATATACCTGTAAAAGCTCTTTGGATTATCCTTCACTTTGACTGCCAAGGCAACCTCATGTCTTCTTTTAGCCCTCCTGATTTCTTTCTTAAGTATTTTCTTGCACTTCTTATACTCCTCAAGCACCTTATTTACTCCCTGCTTCCTATACATGTCATACAACTCCCTCTTCTTCTTTATCCCTTGAGAACCAAGGTTCCTTATTCCTGTTCACTTTGCCTTTAATCCTGACAGGAAGATACAAATTCTGCACTCTCAAAATTTCTCCTTTGAAGGCTTCCCACCTACCGATCACTTCCTTGCCAGAGAACAACCTGTCCCAATCCACACTTTTTAGATCCTTTCTCAGTTCTTCAAATTTGGCCTTCTTCCAGTTAAGAACCTCAACCTTAGGACCAGATCTATCCTTGTCCATGATCAAGTTGAAACTAATGGTGTTATGATCACTGGAACCAAAGTGCTCCCCTACACAGACTTCTGTCACTTGCCCTAACTCGTTTCCTAACAGGAGATCCAATATTGCATCCCCTCTAGTTGGTATCATTCTGAGGGCAATATCCTGGTTTGGGTGAGAATTTAATCTCCTTCAGGCAGTAAAAGAATTAATGATATAGTTTCAAAGAAGAGCAAACAGGTTAATCAATATTGCTATAGTCAAGATTTACCTGTCTACCAACATTATAAAAATAGATTGTCTGGTCATTACTGTATTGTTGTTCATCATTCCTCACAGTGCACAAGTCTTCATTTCCTCTCTACCTAAAGGACTACACCTAAAAATATATCATTGATTGTGAAGCATTTTGTGATGCCCTGAAGCTATAAAGCATGCTATGTAAAAGTAAGTTTTTCTTTTAATAGGTGAGTTATGCCTAGGCAATATTTTTATTTATCTTTTCAGTTTGTGTCACCAGTCAAAATATAATATGTAATCTATTTGTAAACTCGTACCAAGTATAATCCATTTTCTAGTAATGGATACTTGGGGGACAGCATGAGATGCTCTTATGAAAATTGCATGTATTATCTTGAGGGGATGAGAGATTGAGAGTGATGGAAAATAGACCAGAACTGTTCTTCTTATATTGCTTGGGGATTTTAGTTCTATTTATGACGTCCATTTAGTTTAGGCTTATGAATTATTTTGTTTTGGACTACGAATATTCTAATCCCTTATTTATGTCAAGCTAAGTACAATTTAATGACTCTATTTTAATAACAGAGTTCAAACCATGATCATACATTCTTCTGAAAATTTATAACAGTTAGAATAGTAATCTTTAAAAAAAGGACATCAAACCTTTTATGTTCTACACAATTTGGAATTAATAGAAAAGGGATAAACTAATATCTATTATTTATGGTTTTGCTGTTTAATAATCTTATAGATATATTTGTAAAGACAAGTTGCTTAACTAGAAGATGAATTACCTCGCACCATTTGCTATCCTAGGTTGGCTTACATAAACAAAGGGCAATCTAAAAAAATGCATGAAATTTGAAAGAAAAAAGAACAAAATGTTGGAAATATGCGGCAGGTGAGGAGAAAGCAAGGGAATGAACATCTTGGGTTTTAGTGAGAAGTTCAGATTCCATAAGTACCTATCCTGACTTGTATATTTCTGTCATTCTGTGCCTCATGCATTAAGGAGAGTGTCTACAAAGACTGAAAACATTTTAAATTAACCACCAACAAACAAGAGAAAATCTGCAGATGCTGGAAATCCAAGTAACACAAACAAAATGCTGGAGGAACTCAGCAGGCCAGGCAGCATCTAGGAAAAGAGTACAGTTGATGTTACAGCCCGAAATGTCAACTGTACTCTTTTCCATAGATGCTGTCTGGCCTGCTGAGTTCCTTCAGCGTTTTGTGTGTATTACTTAAATTAACCACAATTTGATCCATTGGAAATGACTGTATAAACAAATTCCAAATAAATTTGAAAAGCAAAATAATGTGCCTTTGTTTACTGAACTAACATTGACACTCATCCTCTGTAGTCTTGCAAAATGTTGTAATAATCAAAATATTAGAAATTTACATTATGGTGAGCGGAGATTACATGGGGAACAATGACATATATTCTGGATCAGAAAAGTTGTATCGAATCCAAACTGTTAATTTTACCATTATATTTACATTATCCAAATTGTGGAAGCTGATAATCACTATGTACACATGTGGTGTATGATGAAAGAGTGGCTAAGACAAACAAAAGGAGAATATTCTGTGCATAGGTACAATGCCAGCAAATACATTGAATCCTGATTGTTTCCTGTCAGCACCAGAATCAGGTTTATTATCATTGGCATGTGTTGTCAAATTTGTAACTTAGCAGCAACTGTTCAATGCAGTACATACTATAGAAGTATAAATAAATAAATCAATTACAGTATATGTAAATTGAATAGATTAAAAATTATGCAAAAACAGAAATACTATATATTAAAAAATTGAGGTAGTGTTCATTGTCCATTTAGGAATTGGATAGCAGAGGGGAAGAAGCTGTTCCTAAATCACTGAGTGTGTGCCTTCAGGCTTCTGCACCTCCTACCTGATGGTAATAATGAGAAAAGGTCATGTCCTGGGTCTGGAGGTCCTTAATAATGGACGCTGCCTTTCTGAGACACCGTTCCTTGAAGATGTCCTAGGTACTTTGTAGGCTAACACCCAAGATGGAGCTGACTAAGTTTACGACCCTCTGCAGCTTCCTTCGATCCGGTGCAGTAGCCCCTCCCCCCATACCAAACAGTGATGCAGCCTGTCAGAATGATCTCCATGGTACATCTATAGAAATTTTTCAGTGTTTTTGTTGACATAGCAAATCTCTTCAGACTCCTAATGAAGTAAGGAGGGCAAGAATGTGAACTATCTAACAAAACTCAGCTGTCTTTGTACATACTGTACAAGGTTAAGTACTGAGGTTTAGAATTGCTATTGTGTAGCACAATGTTAATCTTGTCTCAGAGGTGAACATTTCATCTGAAAACTGATCAGATCTATTAAGGTAGAAATGAACATCCCACCAGTACAGCTTCCTGAATGGTATTGATAATCATGGGAAATCTAGCATATTACATATGCTGAATCTGCAGACTGTAAATGTGTCTCATAGAATTTAGGAAAACATAATATTAGAAATAGGAGCAGGAGTAGGCATGTGACCCCTTGATCCTGTTTAACTATTGAACAAGATTATACACCTCGCCTCAGTTGCACTTTATGGCCTGTTCACCATAACACTTGAGCTCTCAATAGATCAATATCAGTTTATTTTGACCTTGAATAAGTTCTATGATATGACCTCCTCAACTTTTGATTTTCGAGTAGTATCAAATTGTTTTGCCATATGCACAAGGACAGTGAGGTGCAGGGACAATAAAAAGCTTGCAGTGGATTCACAGTCAAGTAGATTCAGGCAACAACACAGATCATAAATTATGCATACATTGCACATAAATTTTTGCTAGACTGTGAAGAAAAAGGACAAGATATTAGCGCCAAAAGTGCTATTGGAAACAATTGCATGGTAGTGCAAAAAGTTGGTCCATAGTGTTCAAAGTTCAAAGTAAATCTATTATCAAAATAGATATATGTCATCATATACAATGCTGTTTCATTTTTTTGTGGGCATACTCAATAAATCCATAATAGAACAATAAATCAACGACTGACAGCACCAACTGGGCCTTCAACTAGTCTGTAAAAGACAACAATCTGTGCAAATACAAACAAATAATAATAATAATAATGATAATAATATAATAATAAGCAATAAATATTGAGAACATGAAATAGAGTCCTTGAAAGTATGTCTATAGGTTGTGGGAATAGTTCAGTGATGGGGCAAGTGAAGTTATCCCCTTTGGTTCAAAAGTCTGGTGGTTGAGGGGTAAAAACTGTTCCTGAACCTGGTGGTGTGGGTCCTGAGGTAACAGTGAGAAGAGCGCATGACCTGGGTGGTGGGGGTTCCCGATGACGGATGCCGCTTTTCTGCGATAACACTTCCAGCAGATATGTTCAATGGTGGGGAGGGCTTTACCCATGATGGACTGGGTGTATCCACTACTTTTTGTAGTATTTTCTGTTCAAGAGCATTGCTGTGTCCATACCAGGCTGTGATGCAGCCAGTCAGTACACTCTCCATCACACATCCACAGAAGTCTGTCAACATTTGAGATGTCATGCCAAATCTTCACAAAATCCTAAGGAAGTAGAGGCACTGCTGTGCTTCCTTCCAAGCTGAGGAAGGATTAGAGTTTTGTGGGTTGATTCAAGAACTGGTGTTTGTAAGAAGGTAGTTGTTCCTGAACCCGATGGTGTAGATCTTCGTGCTTTTGTCCCTTCAACTTGGTGGTAACATAGGCCTGTCCAAGTAGTCAGGATCACTGGTGATAGACAATACCTCTTGAGGCAGCTTTCAACGGTGGGAAGTGGTATACCAACGATAGACTGTACTGTGTCCACCACTCTCTGTGAGCTCTTTCCATGATGCAAGCAGTTAGGATACTTTCTAGAATGTGATGTAGAAGATTATTAGAGTATTTAGTGACATGCAAAACCTCCTCATTCCTCCAGGAAGGCAGAGGCACTGGTGTGCCTTCTTTGTGATTACATTTATGTGCTGGCCTTGGAGAAATCGTTCGAGATGTTAACATCCAGGAACTTGAAGCTGCTAATTCTCTCCATTACTAATCCACCAATGAGAACTGGCATGTGGTCTCCAGACTTCCCCTTTCTGCAGTCAATAATTAATTCCTTGGTTTTGTTGAGGTTGAGTGAGAGGTAGTTGTTGCAGCACCACTCAACCGGGCGTTCTGTTTCATTTGTGTATGCTGAAAGGGAAAGAATTTTCAGAAGAAAACTATATTGAAGGAACTAAGTTACGCAAAAGATAATTAAATAAATTATTTAAATAATACTGATGTGAAATTTGTAATACTTCTGTTTTTCTAAATCTTACCAACAATGGAATTTTAGTTACTGCCAAAACTGCCAGAAGATATTTTATCTAACTAATATCAGTCAATGGACAAAATTAAACTACTATTCAATGTAAAAGAGCAGCATCTGTTTGTCCCTTAGCATGACATCTTTAAGTGCAACTATGCCTGATATATTGATATCCACCGATAAGACAAAATCAGCAGATGCTGGAAATCCAAAGCAACACACACAGAAAGCTGGAGGAACTCAGCAGGCTAGGCAGCATCTAGGGAAAAGAGTAAACAGTTGACGTTTTGGGCTGAAACACTTCATCGGGACTGGGAAAAAAAAGAGAAGTCAGAGTAAGAAGTTGGAAGGAGGGAAGGAAGAAGTAACAGGTAATAGTTGATAGGTGAAACTGGGAGAATGGGAGGGGTGAACTAAAGAGCTAGGAAATCAATTGGTAAAAGATTTAATGGACTGGAGAAGGGGGAATCTGATGGGAGAGGATAGAAGACGATTAAAGAAAAGGAAGAAGGAACAGCACTAGAGGGAGGAGATGGGCAGGTAAGGAGATAAGGTGAAAGAGGGAAATGGGAATGGGGAATGGTGAGGTTGGGGGGGATATCTGGAACTTTGAGAAATCGATGTTCACGCCATCATATTGGTGGCTACCCAGATGGAATAATGTGTTGTTCCCCCAGCCTGAGTGTTGCCTCATCGTGGCATAGAGAACGCCATGGACTGACATGTCAGAATGGGAATGGGAATAGGAAGTAGGACTGAAATGGGCTTTTTCACCTACTGCCCCAGCAGCCTCCACATCCAGAATATAATTCTCCATGATTTTCGCCATCTCCAATGGAATCCCACCACCAAGCACATCTTTCCCTCCCCCCCTACTTTCCACTTTCTGCAGGGATCACTCTCTATGCGACTCCTTTGTGCATTTGTATCTCCCCACTGATCTCCTTTTCTGTTACTTACCCTTGGAAGCAGAACAAGTGCCACACCTGCCCCTAAACCTCCTCCCTCACTTGGGCCCCAAACAGTCCTTCCAGGTGAGGCAACACTTCAATTGTGAGTCTGTTGGGGTCTTCTTCTGTATCCAGTGCTCCCAGTGTGGCCTCTTGGACATCAATGAGACCCAATGTAGATTGGGAGACCTGCTTTTCTGAGCACCTATGCTCCATGCCCCAGAAAAAGCAGGATCTCCCAGTAGCCACCCATTTCAATTCTACTTCCCATTCCCATTCTGACATGTCAGTCCATGGTTTCCTCTACTACCACAATGAGACCATACTCAGGCTGGAGGAGCATCACCAAGAAGGGTCTTGGCTGAAACGTCGACTGTTTACTCTTTTCCATAGATGCTGCCTGGCCTGCCGGGTTCCTCTAGCATTTTGTGTTTGTTGCTTTGATATCCACAATCTGGATTTGTAGAGATTCATAGGGCTATGCAACATGCAAACAGGTCTTCAGCCCAACTTATCCTTATATCCCAAAATGCTTGCCTAAGGCAGTCCCATTTGCCTGTGTTTGGCTACATCCCTATCTTGGTACCCATCTAAAATATCTTAAATGTCATAATTGTACCTGCCTCTATTACCTCTTCTACTTCCACATATCCAGCATCTTCTGTGTGAAAAAAAATTCTGCTCATACCCCCTTTAAATCTTTCCGTTCTCAACTTGAACTTTTGCCCTCTTGTTTTGAAATTCTCTATCCTGGGAAAAAGATTGTTGCTATCTACCTTAACAATGTACCTCATAATTCTACAAACCTCTTTAAGGCCACCCATCAGCCTCCTGCATTCTGGAGTAAACATTTCCAGCCTATTCAATCTCTCCTTATACAATCAAATACAAAATTATACAACATGACTAATAATGATGCTGATGTTATTTCTAACTGTCCAACTAATATTCATTCACTTTGGCTGTAAGCCTTAATGTTCTAGTGACTCACACATGCAGGATTATTTTGGATTGCTCCAGCTCAGAGATGGCTTATTTTCAATGGGTTGAATGAATTGAAGGCTGTATGCTTCTTTTCCTTAATACTAATCAAAATTAAGTCAGAACAAATTCTCAAGCAACTGGGCGTATAAGTCCATTGGTATTTGGAGCACTTTGCTGGACATGGAAACATATTCCAGTCATAGAATCATCAATATTTATGACGTAGAAGAAACACATTCGGTCCTCTGAATCTATTCTAGGGAAAAAGCAAGTAACTACTTAGCTATCCCATATTCCAGCACTTTGCCCTTATAGGTTTTTAAGTTGGCCCTGCAACCTATCATGTCAAGCCAACCATGATACCAATCTATCTAAACTCATCTGCCTGTACGTGGTCCATTTTACTTTCTTTGCTGCCTATTTATATACCTCTCTCTTAAGTGTTGCCATCGTATCTGCCCCTACCACCTTCCCTGGCAATCTATTTTAGGCACCAACTTCATGTAAAATGTAGGCACTATGTAAAAAACTAAAACTTGCATTGCTCATCTTCTTTAAACTTTCTGCCTCTCATCTTAAAACTTTGTCCAGGGTGGAAAAAGACTGACCATCTACTGCAGTTCTGCTTCTCATAATTTTACAGTATATACTTCTATCATGTTGCCTCTCTGTCCCAAATACTCATCAGAAGACAATCCAAGTTTGTCCAGACTTTACTTATAGTTAATACTCTCCAATCCAGGCAACATCCTGGTGAACTTCTGCCAAAGGCCTTTATATTTTTCATATAGTGCTGTGCCCATAACTACATGCAGTATTCCAGATGTTTTATACAGCTGCAACGTGACTTTCCAACTTTTATACTCAGTACCCCGACTGATGAAGACAAACAAGCCACACGTCTTCGTTACCACCTTATCTACTTGTGTACAAAATCACACCGATCATGCTTTTTGATATGTGATGTCACTGTCAAGGCCTCAGCAATCTTTTCTCTCGCCCCCCTCAGTATTCTGCAGTAGATACCATCAGGCCTTGGAAACTTATCCATGTTAATGTTTTTCAAAAGACCCAAAACCATCTCTTTCCTATCATCAACATAACCTCAAATATTAACGTACCCCTCCATGATCTTAGCATCATCCATTCCCTTCTCCTTCAGGAACATTGAACCAAAATATCCATTAAGGACCTCATACACTTACTCTGGCTCCAAATATAGTTCCTCTTTTGAAATCGAGTGGACATACCCTTTCCCAACCTATTCTCTTGCTCTTAATATTTGTGTGAATAACAGTTCATGGCCCCTTTTATCCCTCCGATTTCCTTGTTTAAGTTCTTGCTGATGTTTCTGAATTCTTCAATTATCTTGTTTGACTTCAGCTTCCTCAACCTTGAATACTATTTTTCTTTTTGACTATATTTACAATGTCTCCTGCCCTAAAAGCTTTCCAAACCTTGCCATGCTTGCCCTCCATCCTCTTAGGAATATGCTGGCCCTGAACGCTAACCAGCTGTGTTTAAAAGACTCTCACATGTCAGGTGTGGATTTACCATTAAACAGCGGCTCCCAATTTACTTTTCCCACTTCTTGCCTAACAATTTAGTAATTCGTCTTTCCCAAGTTTAGCGCTCTCACCTGAGGTTGAGACTTATTCTTATTGCTAACTACCTTAATACTTATGAAGTCTCAAAATGCTCCCCACTGAAACTTTGATCATCTGGCTAGGCTCACTCAGTTGGACTATCTGGACAATGCTTCTGGATACACTTAACATCTAATCCAAGTAATTATCCTGGGATTGAGGATTGAAGGCTTTTTTTTCCCCTTTGCTACAGATTCCCAATTCTTACCACCTGAATTAAAAAGAACATGACTCAATGCCCCTCTAATCCTTCCTCCCAAAATCAGGACCCCCTTGTCATTAACCTCTCTGCTTAGGAAAAGAGCCCTCACTAAGTCTCACAGAATTATTAGATGGATTATGACAAGTTTTGACAGCCTTCTGAGACATGCGAAAAGGTGACTTTCTCTGGACATCATATGCATTGCTGTAAGGCAGCCCTGCTTCCTGATCTAGTTTGTGTAAAGAAACACATTAACATTGATGCTAAAAACTTGTTTGGATTTTTTCAGTAGTATGGTACTGCCAAACCAAGCACAGAAGTACTTAATAATTAATGACTTACATGTAAAATTTTCATTTATTTTTCACAAGAGTGCTATAAACTTTAACACTTTTAAAGTTTCACAATTACTATCAAAGCCAGCATTAGTACAATTTTATCAAAGGTGCAAAGTTATAAAAACACAATTTCACTTGGAAAAACATTTAAAAGGATGAAAGGTAATTCATCTAAAACACTTCAATAATCTTTATTTTGGAAAAAGAAAATTAAATCTAGAACTGTTTTGCCTATGAAAATGCTACTGCCAATTTACGGCGGATAATGTTGTTTTACAGGCAATTTTACCTTTGATAAAATACCTCAACTGATTTATTTTTGCAGTATGTTGAGCAGCGGATGTACCTATATATACCAATGCAGAATGTTTAAAGTGCTAGTCAGAGAGAGACAGACGTAAGCCGAATACTTTTCATTCTAGGTAATCCCCTTGTGCACCACTCCATGTCATGTTGCCATTTTTTAAAACTGCAAAATTATATCGTTTATGGAAATTTGAAGTAAAAATAGTAAAAATAATGCTTAAAAATTTACATGGCAGGTACCATCTATGGAGAGAAAATAAAATATTCCAGGTCAAAGATCTACTATCAGAGAAGGAAAAAATTGGACATTTATCAGGATATTCACCAGAAAAAAGAGTTAAAGGGGATGAACAGCGGGCAAAAGGTGCAAAGGGAAGATGCCGAAAAGAAAGTATGTCAAAGCTGGGACAGTGAGAGTGAATAAATTTCAAAAACAATGGCACATTACAAAATAAAAATAATAAAAAGAGGTGTAACTGGCTACAAAGGAATTTTTACCCATATTTGTAATTCAGGAAAATGGAAGAAATTATGAACTGAAGTGTTTGAGTTTAGTGTGAATACGAAGTGTTGTTGGATTTTGGTTATTTTGCTGTCCACTGGTACTTCAGGATGAGGCATAAAACTTGTTGCTTATGGCTGTTTTATTAAGTGTTACAAGAGCACAGAACAAACAAAAAATAAAGAGCAGAGAATAAAGGAGTTGTGGTTGTCCTCTGTAAAAGCTAGCTCCAATTGAAAATCAACATTCCAGTGATAAAAATTAGCTTAAATAATAGTCAGATTCATGTGGTGTGACACTTCCTGCAGAAAAACTAAGAAGCTTCTAGGAAAAAATAATCAGCTGAACTACAATTACTAGAAAATTCACTGAGCACATATAAGTAATTCTATGAAAGTACAAGCAACATAGGAAACATACGCAAAATAATATAAAAGATAACAGTTCTGCACCCTAATCTAACAGTCCCTAGTTTAAAGGTGAGGTATTATTACTGAGACAAACAATTCTTCATGAACTTATGTTAAAAGTTTGATGCATGTCAAATTAGCAAGACCTATATGGTGTATTATGTACATGAAAAAATCTGCAATTCTGGAAATCTGAGCAACACACACAAAACGCTGAAGGAACTCAGCAGGCCAAGCAGCATCTATGGAAAAAAGCACAGTCGACGTTTCAGGCCAAAACCCTTCAGCAAGACTGTATTATATATTATAATATATTATATATAGCGTGGAGTTTATTACAGTATATGAAATGACAATTTAAAGATCATGAATGGATTCCTCCTCCCAATTCAGTCTCCACTTCCTAATTTTCCAGTCATTCAGCAAATTGACTTCAAGCAATCTCCCAGATCCAGTCCTGGTCTTGCACTTATCTAATACTTTCCTCAGAGAGTCCCTCAAAGCCTCATTGCACAAAGTCCTCTGTGAAAAATCTTTTAGCAATGTCTAATGTCTTGAGTCTTGGACACCATTGAAATTTTCTGTGGTAGACCCAGGACCAAAACTATCTTTAGTACTTCATACAATGAAGCTCCTTACAATCCCATATGTGATCTAATAAGGGAACTGATCAAATTTAATATAATTTATCTTTTTTAGTTCTATCTTGCTTTAAATAGATCCAAGCCCTGCAGTGCTGTGTTTATTTTTTATAATTGTCCTAATAACTTAGAATATTCTCTGTATTGTATTTCTATTTCTATTTTCTGCATACCTAGATTTTCCTGTTCTTTTACTTTTTAAAAGAGTATGTAGCTCGTTATTTCTCTTTATAAAATCAGAGCATCTCACAGACAACAGTTTTGTAGGTCATTTGTCAGTTCCACAAGTTTTTTTTAAATATATGTTGTTTATTAATTCCCTTGTATTAGCTCTGCCCCTCATTTTTTGCCTTCCACAAATTTTAAATTGTTACACTGATTTCACGAGAACACCAGTGGCCTAGTATTACTTCTGCAATGGGCCTTAGGCTAATTGATTTATTATATGTGTCTGCCAGATCTCTGGGACTATTCTCAATGAAAATGAATGTTGATGTGAATGCTTTCCTTATTTTTCTCGATCTGCTCAGGAGCAATCCATAATAACAAGGCTTTATTCTTTCTAAAATAGATTAATTTATCTATACTTCAATAGCCCCACCCCATACTTAAAGTTTTAGTATTGTTTTGATCTCCTCTCCTCCCATCCTAATTGTCATGTTACAGACCTCAGCAATTGTAGAAGCAAAGTTGTTCTGTAATATTCCTGCCATTTCCCTCTCTTTAACTGAAACACTTTCATGTTTATTTTTCTATGGTTCTATCCTTATTCTGACTTTGTGGTTATTATTCTGTTGAAGAATACTATTTCTTTTAAGTTGCTTGCTAATTTTACTCTTGTAATTATCCTTATCTTTCTTAACCTCTCCATGTTCACCATTGTCAACCTCTGCTTTTTTTTAATTGTTTATAAAATGCAGGCCTTTTCTTTTTTGGTCCTTGTCTTTATTCATCTATAAGATGGCATTACTGACGAGTTTTCCCTTAGTCCTTAGGTATGTCTCCTGGAGCATTTGATCATATGAGAATTTTGTGAAATTCAAATCTTAAAATATATTCATATTGATCTTTGATCTTGAAAATCCAGACAATTAATTTGACATAATTTTCATGAACAATTAATTCAATAGAGAAATGTCACATTTCCTGCAGATTGCAATGGAGCATTGTTTATATGGCAATTAATGACGCTAAATGAGAGCTATCAGGCTATACATTGATCACTAAAGCAATCCTTGACCTCTGGATCAAATTAGAAAGCAGTCCTTTTAAGAGCGCATTTTAAGGTTAAACAGTTTCTTATTTTTTGTTAATGTTTACAAATTTCAAATGTAAAAGAAATTGTACAAAGTAATTCTTTTGAAGACTGAGAAGACATTTATCCATTCCCTAAAATTAATAGACAATTATTCACATATTCTTACTGTATTTTTGACCGCTTGTTTCCACAACAAATTCCCCTTTTATTTTACACGAATGCAATATAATTACATATATTAGCAATTATGAAATATATGTTTGTTTGCAATATGCATAATTTATAAGTTCTCATATCTGCACAATCATTTCTCAAAGTGAACATGTACTCATTTGATTGGAAAAAGTTGTAGACATGACCAAAATTCTATTAAGTGTCCAAAGTACCACTTCTATTAAAAAAAAACAACAGAATATTGCTTTCTCAATAATTTATGATCTTTTAAAATAAAACATAGAACTACAGGAATGTGCTGCTTTAATACATCTGATTTCAGATGGAACAATTTCTTGAGCAGGTTATTAATTATAGAGAAAAATTGGTTTCTATTCCGGTAACATTACATTAAAAGGCCTGGTGAATCTTTTTATGCTCCTCTTTCCCCACCAGAAACTTGGCTAGGAAGCCTTCCCTAATAATTATGGTCAAGAAACTGATTCTTCTGAACGTTATCCCATAAATTTATCTTTATTGATCCAGGGCCCCTGATTCTGTTCTTATTCTTAGTCTTTCAGTTACTAATTGCAGCACTCTGCAGAGAGTGGTGCAGACAGCCCAGCGCATCTGTAGTTGTGAACTTCCCATGGTTCAGGACATTTACAAGGACAGGTGTGTAAAAAGGGCTCGTAGGATCACTGGGGACTCAAACCATCCCAACCACAATCTATTCCAGCTACTACCATCCTGGAAGCGGTACCACAACATAAATGCCAGGACCAACAGGCTCCAGGACAGCTTCTTCCACCAGGCCATCATACTGATGAACTCACACTGATTTGAGAGTACTCTATATGATATTGACTGTTCTATTTATTATAAATTATTATAAATTACTATGATTGCACATTGCACATTTAGGTGGAGACGTAACTTAAAGATTTTTACTCCTCATGAATGTGAAGGATATAAGAAATAAGTCAATTTAATTCATATCTGAAGTGAAGGAACGTTTTAAAATTTATATTCCCATTTTTCCCCTAAGCCATGTTCTTAGCTAATTGAAAGAAAGAAAATCATATTTCGATTATTTTATTCTTAATATGTTTACTTCATCTATCATTACAAAATAATTATTATGAAGCTAACGATTTTTTTTAGCTTTTTAAGGATTTGTATTTTATGAAGCCATTATACAATTTGATTAAGGCCCGGGGCAAAATGTAAATTGATGTTTTGAGGGTCTTGAGAGCTGAAAGAAGTTGCACTGGTGTTTACAGTTGTACCTATTTATTCTTGGAGGTGCATATGATCAAGGAATTAGTTGGAAAGAGAAAATGTATCAATGGTTATTGTAATTGGGGATGAAATTTTCAATGATCTTATTTGTCCATTCAAAGTGTGGATCTCCACTTGTCTACTAAGAAGTAGCTTATTTGTGTGAAAGTTTTGTGCTGAGTAAAAGTTCAAGAATTCCTAGCAAGATCCTTGTCACTTACACCATTCTGGTTGGACATCAACCTGCATTTGTCTACGTTGAATTATACTGCACAAGTCACATGCTATCATGGTCAGATGGTTGCTGAAGGGCCTTGGCCTCCTTAATTTAAAAGTTGTGCTAGTCTGTGTACTCCATTGAGTAGGCTTGAGAATAAGGTTTCCTCATGTAGAAAAATACTCACAGTCATTGTAACATCTGGGACCTTTTTTCTACTACCACATATCCTCTACGTTGTGTATCTTTCTAGTTGCAGCTACTTCTTCAATGATTTGTGATAGTGTCTTTTTATATTGAGTGTTTAGCTCCAAACTTGAGTGAATTCCTGCTCCCCAGTTTTGAGCCAAACTGGAGCAAAGAATGTAACCTGAACAAACCTGGAGCGTGAGATAAAAGAGTAAGATCTGAAGATAAAGGGCAACAGAAGGAACAGGACCATGGTCAATGCTGGGAAGCAGCAGAAGTGCAGAGAGAAAACAAAGTGGACCTTGGACTAACATTGTATTAATAGCAGCACACACAAAATTCTGGAAGAACTCAGCATGTTTGGTAGCATCTATGGGGAAGAATAAACTATAGCTGCTTTGGGCTGAGACATTTCATCAGGGTTGGAAAGGAACAGGGGGGAATCCAGAATAAGAAGGTGGGGGAAGAGGAAAGAGTTCAGGCTGGCAGGTGTTAGGTAAAACTGGGTGAGGGCGTAATTGGGTACAAGTACAGTGTAAAAGTGCAAAAGTCTTAGGCTCTTACATTTTTTATATAAATTCTGTTTTAGATGTTTATTTTTTGTCTTCTCTGTTAGTGTGTCAATAGAAAATAGCAAATTTTAGATTTTAAAACATTCACTTCCAAAAAGTTAAATACTTTTAAGCAGAGAAATGATTGTATTTCATTAAAGAAAGTAAAATATTAAGTAATAGAGCACCTATCAAATAAACAATGTGATTACTTTGTAGGTATATAGCCCAGTGCATGATTAAACAAAGATACTAAACAGGTGCTAATGATCAATAACATAATGAGTTGAATGAACTAAACTGATTAACTGAAACAGAAACGGGTGTAGAAGGAATCAAACTGGGTGAAGGACAACCAAACTAAACTTCTGGTCGAGATGGTGCCAGGGTTGACGATTGAGATGCCATTACTTTTAGTGTGGGGGAGGGGAGAGGTGGTTGAGGGTTTGATATTCTTCTCTGAATGACTTTCATGTTCTTTCTTTGTTTTGTGGCTATCTGGAGAAGACAGCTTTCAGAGTTGTATATGGATACATGCTTTGAAAATAAATTATCTTTTGAACCTAAAATGTGAGGGTATAGCCGATATGACAGTTTAACCTTCAAAACAACCCTTTCACCATGGCGAGACTGAGCATAGCAGCAAAACACAAGGTGGCCATTCTGCATCAGCAAAGCCACGACCAAGCAGAAATTTTGTGGCAGACAGGCGTTTTAAGATGTACTGTCGAAGATCTACTGAAGAAGCACAAAGAAACATTTAGAATATTTTCATTTCATTATTATTGAAAGCATCTTTGCTTTGCAGATTTTTTTTAAAGTGCCTAAGATTTTTGCACAACACATTAGGTGGGGAGTCGATATGAAGAGGTGATTGGTAGAAAAGGCAAAGGTCTGAAGAAGAAGGAATCTGATAGGAGGGGAGAGAGGACCTTTGGAGAAGGGAAGGAGGGATGGCACTGGGAAGGTGATGGACAGGCAATGAAAAGAGAAGTGGTAAGCAGGGAGTCAAAATGCGGAATGGAAAAATATCAATAGTGAAGTGTGAGGAGAGGATCAATACTGGAGAGAAGAGTAGAAAGCACAAATCAAAGAGAACAAGAAAAAAAGAGAGAGAAAACTTTCAAAAGGGAGTGAATGGGCAGTAGGTCTCCACATTTACAAGAACGAAAACTATCCCCTAGGACCTTATTAGCTCCAATTTAGTGCCATATTATGCCAATCTGGTCACATTTATGAATGGTCTTTGTATCAGCACTACTCAGTTCAGTGTTCAGGTAGAAGGAGACTATATCTCATCAGTCAGGAAAGCTAAGATGAGGCTATGTAGGGAAATATAGAAAATATTGACTATATAGCTTTAGTTTCCAATTTACCTGGAATTATTAGTTAATAGAGTCATAATAAACTAAAACAAAAAAATGGCTATTCGGTTCTGAACTATTATTCTGCTTAATCCCATCGACCTACACCTGGACTATAGCTCTTCATACTCCTCCCGTCCATGTACTTATCCAAACTTCTTTTAGATGTTGAAATCAAACAAAAATCAAACAAGCTGCTGGCAGCTTGTTCCACACTCTCACCACCTTCTCAGTGAAGAATTCCCCCTCATGTTCCCCTTAAATATTTCACCTTTAACCCATGACATTTAGTTCTAGTCTCACAGAACCTCAGTAGAAAAAGCCTGCATGTATTTATCCTATGTGTACCCTCATAATTTTTGTATATCTTATCAAATCTCCCCTAATTTCCTACACTCCAGTGAATAAAGCCGTAATCTATTCAGCCTTTTCCTATAACTCAGGTCCTCAAGTCCTGGCAACATCCTTGTAAATTTCCTTTGCACTCTTTCAGTCTGAAGCTCAGGACTTTAATTTTTAGTGAAAATATATTGACCAATCCCTGTTTTCTGTGTGAAGACTGAATAACTGATACTGTATGACAGGAGTCAAATGAGCCACCCACCATGTACCCATAATCTGAATGAATATTTAGCAGGCGTACCTTTGTGTTTATGATTGTAAAAATGAGGCCAGGATTTGTAAAATACAAAAATAGATTGCACATTCATAGCTCTATAATTGTAATTTTAGCACACATTCTCTCCCATGTTATAACTGTCAGAGAGATCATCAAAAACCGACTGTGTGCTACTGGAAATTGTCACTCAGCATTTAATGAACAGAAAATGGTGGATATCACCTCTTCAATTTCCTCATACACTGGGCCGACAAGTAAATGAAAATGATATAAAACTGATCCTATAGCTTCCTTAAAATTTTAAGCTTGAAAGTGGGACAACAAAAACCAATGCATCTGTCAGAAAATAAATTAGTTTAAAACATTTAAAATAATAGAGAACATTGCAAGCACTCACATTAATTAATTATATCAGCATCCAACAGAGTTAACTTTTATTAACATTAAACTACTCTGATTTTTAGATTCTAACATATATCAATAAAATATGGAATATGAAGAATTAGTCATTTTTTCAGTGTCATTAAGATAGTTTTAGACAATTTATTTCAGGTTACATTATGCACAAGGCAATTATTAAAGTTGAAAATTCCAAAGTTAGCTGTTTTAGGCATGAAAAAAGTACTCTGGTTTGGCTAAGCCAGTACAGTGAGTGCTGAGTTTAAATAAAACACACTTATAATGAAAGTTAAAAAGCAAGGAAACAAGTAGAGCCAATTTTTTTCCGCAGTACATAGTTAACATACGAACAGCTGGTTTGGAGTGATAAGGCTAGCCTACACTGAATTGACTGGTTTCTACTCTGAATCTGTTGAAATATAGTTTCAAGAAAATATTTCTAAACAACAATTGAAAGTTTAATCCATGATAATACTGAGGCAATAGCATAGCCCTTTCAATTTCTAAACAAAGATATAATTAAAAACACAAAGCTATTTTAATTTCATTTATTACCTGATTACAAATATTCCTCTCATGCACATATATAGACAGCACTCTACTTTTCAAATGATTTGTTCAATTCTGTTTATTAGTAAGTTCTTAGATTTGTGTAATTCATTTCCCTGAATCCATCTTGTATTATCCTTATTATTCAGAAAGCAATTTTCATTGCTTTATTTTGTCTCTGATGACATAACATATACCATAATATAATAAAGAGTAAAAGATCAATAAATAGCTTGTGTGTGTATACTTCCATGTATATAAATGATACAATCCTATTATGTATCTCAGTGAAGTCTTTGAACAATTCTTTAAAAAGTGAATTATTTTAAACACAATAATGTTGCTCTGTAAGCATTTTGGTGGGTATTTGATGATGTTGGTTTAGCAAGTCGTATTCAGCAAGTAAGCTCCTCACTCATTTTCAAATTGTGTAAAAGATACTTTACTTTCATTTGATTAGAACCTGTAAATGGTGGTTTTATACTCAACAAATTAGCAGTCCTTCAGTATGGATTGAACTTTTTCAGGACCTGAATTATGACTTGAAAATGTAAGAGCCTACAATCTGATCCATGGTCTGTCTGACTAGGTACCATATCCAATGTGGACGTTGGTGACCATGGTTTTCCATATAGATCTACCCTTTGTTCTTTGGATGACTTACATTTCCTCGATGTGTAGTCACCTGGCTATGCTTTTGATGTACATAAGCCGAGGTCTTCCTCTAGGTTTGCTTCCCTCAATCTTTCCAGAGGGTATGAGTTTTTCTAGTTCATCTTTCTGCATGATGTGTCCTAGGAATCTGAGTTGTCTTTCTCTTATTGTTGGTATGAGTGATCGAACTGCTTGGGCTCTTCTGAGAACTTCTTCACTTGATGTGCGTGTGGCCCATGATATTTTTAACATTCTCCTGTACAACCATAATTCAGCTGCTTCTTGTCTCTTTTCCATTGCTGGGGAAATGGTCCAGCATTCACTTCCATAAGTCAGGATAGAATAAATGTAGAACTGCAGTATTTTGTTTTTAGTGTACATACTCATCTTATGGTGATGTTGGTTTAGCAAGTAGTATTAACCAAATAAGCTCCTCACTCATTTTCAAATTGTGTAAAAGATTCTTTACTTTCATTTGTTTAGAACCTGTAAATGGTGGTTTTATACAAATTAGCAGCTGATTTGTTGATATATATATATATACACACACCCATATATCAATGCTATACCTTGATCCATGGTAGGTAGAACTAAAAATGTTACTAAATCCTGCACTTTACTTCCAAAATTTAGTTCCATTGAACCTCAGAAAGTGGCAAAAAATGTGTAGTCAGTTCAACAGGGGATATATTTCAAGCAGTGGTGACAAATTAATAAAATTCTTTTATCAAGAAAATATCAATTACTCTCTAATTATTTGACTAGTTTCTTCATAACAGTGGCCCCTTGTTAAAATAACTTTAGCATTAGAACTGCTGCATTAGAAATTGTTCCTAGTTAAATGATACATATTTTAATAAAGAAAACAAGTTACCCAAGCATTTTTGGGTCTTCTCACTGCCTTACTTAATTAAACAAATAAGAAAGAAAATTCATATAAAGAGGCCACCTGCTGTCTGCAAGTACTCAGTCCAGTAGAACAATGCTATAACTTTTTGATTATGAACCAAGATAAGCTGACAAGCCAGTGAGCACACTGATAATAATGAATAGATTCATTGTATTCTACTGCTTCAGCAGTTAGTCTAGATTGCGATTTATATCATAAATACAAACAGATGCGGTTCCTTGCCTTTTCCAAGTGGAAAACACTTGGTTAATTGGCGGGAAGGACCTTTATCGCATGCAAAATAGTTTGATGATGATACATGGATAATATTCTAAAATTACAAATATGACTGACTATATCTACATACAAGTACTAAAGAGACAATAATTAATAGAAAACCAAAGGCAATAATTATCTGTTACAGCAATCCAATCAATTATTAAATGCGAAGAAGAATCATTATAGCACTCTGGCATGGACTCCTGTTCAGTTAGTAACACCTATGATTCCAAAAGCAAAAATTTCTGCTCATACCATCAAAAATACTGGAATAGAATTATAGAAACACAGTGAACAATATGAGGTTGCTGACAGTATATTTACAGCAATATTCTGATGATGTAATTACATATCATTCTGACCACTCAGCAGTGATGTGTATAGTGTGATTGCCTTGACTGTCTGAAGTAATGGAGTCATATATCATATCTCATTGAGATGAACACAGGCTATTCTACAGGATTAAACCCTGACCAGTCACATTTGGATTCAGCATGAAAAGAACTAGAGTTTCTTGAAATGAAAAGCTTGTATTTTTATAGCAGCTATCACATCAAGGGACAGCCCAAAGTGCTTCACAGCCAACATACACGTTTTTGGAAATTGAAACCATAAAGCAACAAATGTGTACATATTTCAGTCCCATAATCAAATATATGATATTCTGCTTTAATTGATATTGGATGAAGACAAAATGTTGGCCAGGACAACAGGAGGACATGGTTGCTCCTTCTGAGTGCTAAAATTGGATTTTATCTGTCCACCTTGCTGATAGATGGGGTGAATGTTTAACAACTTTTCTCTCCCCATAACTGCGTGTGTTTCCTCTGGGTGCTCTGGTTTCCTCCCACATTCCAAAGACATATTGGTTGGTAGGCTAATTGGTCATTGTAAATTATCCCTTGATTAGGCTAGGATTAAATTGGGGAATTGCTGGGTGGCATAGCTTGAAGGACCATAAAGGCACTATATGTCAATAAATAAATAAATAAACAGAGCATTCCCAATGGTGCAGAGTTCCATTGGCAGTGCACAGTTCCTGTCTGGCACAACAGTGTGTGGGGAAAGGAGCTTAAATCCATTGCTTTGAATCATGCGATGAAACTGTTAATACTGACACCTGAAGACCTGAGCCTTAGGACCCACTTGACATGTTCCTTCAATTACACTTCACAGTCTGTCATTATGCAACATGCCAAAAAAATGTTTTCCTTCGCTGTTGAGATATTCTGTGCAAAACTGATCAAACTTAATAAATTGACACAGTCATTAATTTTACTTCACATTTCTATAAGTGACAGTGATAGAGGTTTGCTGAAAATCTGCTCAGTAGATGTGGTAGATTTTATTTGCAGGAGGACCGGCATTAACAATGCAGTGTGGGTTCAAGATACAGGACCTTCTGACATTCATATCCTCTACGGGTAAGTGAATCAGCAGATAGAACAGTCTGCTGGTTAGAGTGCTTTGAGGGAGCACAGACTTTCACCTTTACTGAATGCAAGGACGGATGATGAACTAAAACTAGTCATAATGCGGTCCTTCGCTTTTTGAAATGGGGTTTTAATGCATCCTAGATTAACATTTCCTCTCTCTGCTGGATTGTAAATGTCCTAATCCTAAATACATAATCCCAGTCTGGTCAATCTCACTGTGTGCAAGAAAGAATAGTCGGTGTAGAGGATGGCCATGTGTGGGATGGGGTTACGAGAAGACTGGTGTCCCTGTAGGATAGGGAGGAGAGATGGGAATGAGTGGTAAAGAGAGCAAAGCTAGTTCACTTAGATCAATTAAGCTATAATTTCTTTCCCAATGATGAATGGAATGTCTTAATGAGAATATTTTTCCAGAAAACTGTAACCTTGGTAATCTTTTAAAGTAGGGCAGAACAAAACTTTTCTTGTGTATGATTCATAAAGCTATCATACTTTAGTAATTTCCTCACATTTTCAAGTCATTGGCTTAAATCTAAAATGGTAGAGGACTGTAATGTAACTTAAAGAAAACTTAACAATATCAGGTCATTGAAAGATACAGTATGGACACAGGTTCTTTGGCTTACCAAGTCTGCACTGAGCATCAAACATCCACTTACACTGATTTTACATTTATATTATCTTCCTCATATTATCATAAACTCTCTCCAGACTCTACCACGTGCCTACAGACTAGGGCAATTTACAGTGGATAATCAGGACATTTTTTGGGTGTGGGAATAAACTGGAGCACCCAGAGGACTCACACAATCACAGAGGGACCGTGCAAACTCCAAACAGGCAGCAACCAAGGTTAGGATTGAACCCAGTCCTTTGGGACTGTGTGGAAGCAGCTCGACTATCTACACCACTGTGCTGCCTGTGGAATCTGTTTAATTAGGCCATCAGTTAATTGGGGCAGCTGCTTATTTAGGACAAAAAGAACAAAAACTAATCAAGAAAATAGCCTGGTTTCCCTTTGTTTATATGGGACAATATGCCATGCAATGGGACACAGGAGAGTGTTGTTGAACTGTTTCTAACTAGCATCAGTTACATGCACTTGTGTGGCTGTTCGACACTACACCCTGTTGAGAGCGAACAGTTTTTAAATATCATCAATTGCACGTGCTTGTGTTATGTTATCAATTTGGGCAGATGGACACCAATTCAAAATGAAGTGAAAAACATTCAGAGGCTTCCCAAGATGCCACAAACCAAACTGGCACGAGGCGAAAAAGTTACCTTAGGTGTCTGTGCTGATTTTGTTTATTTAAAGTTAATCAAAAGAAAATGTCACCATACGCTGCATGTAATCTTCCATCGTTAACTTTACAAACTAACACACAGTTTTATAATACTGTAGTAACATTGATGGTGCTCTAATTTGTTCTGCACTTCATTTAAATGCATAATTTGTTACTTGCTTAAACAGTAGCTTGTCTTTTTTATATCTTTTTAACTATTTCCACCTTCATGCTCTCACTGTTGAAGTCAGAGGTTTCCACCTGCTTCAAAAGGGTAACAATCATACCAGTGCCCAGGAAAAGCTGGGTGAACTGCCTCAACAACTGTCACCCAGTGGCACTCACATCTACTAAAATGAAGCTTAGAAGTTGGTCATCAACTCCTGTCTAAGCGCAGCACTAGACCTGCTGCAATTTGCCTGTCTCCAGGGTAAGTCTCCAGCGGATGCCATCTCACTGGCCCTTCACTCAGCCTTTGAGCAGCTGGATGTCAGTTTATTGACTTCAGCTCAGCGTTCAACACAATCGTATCCTCAGTTCTAATCAACAAGCTCCAAAGCTTGGGCCTCTGCACCTCCATCGGCAACTGAACCCTTGAATTCCCCACCGAGAGTTCACAGTCTGTATGGTTTGGGAATAACATCGCCTCCTCACTGACAATCAGCATTGGTGCACCTCAAGGATGGGTGATTAGCCCACTGCTCTTTTGTCTTTACACCCATGACTGTGTGGCTAGGCACAGCTTCAACATCATCTGTAACTTTGCCAATGGCACAACTACTGTAGGCAGAATTTCAGATGATGATGAAGAGGAGGGTACAGGACTGAGATAGACCTGCTGGTTGAGTTGTGTCACAGCAAAAACCTTGCACTCAATGTCAGCAGGGTCAAGGAATTGATTGTGGACTTCAGGAAGGAGAAGTCATGGAATGCACACCAGTCCTTTTCAAGAGATTAGTAGTGGAAAGGGTTTCTATAGATGTACTGTGCAGAGCATATTAATTGGTTGTATCACCATCTGGTATGGAGCCTCTGCACTGAATTGGAAAAAGCTGCAGAAAGTTGTAAACTCCACCAGCTCCATCATGGGCACTAGCCTTCCCAGCATTCAGGACACCTTCAAAAGGAGCTGCCTTAAAAAGGCAGCATCCATCATGAAGGACCCCATACCCTCTTCTGTTTGCTACCATCAAGGAGGAAGTACAGGAGACTAAAGACACACACTCAGTGCTTCAGGAACAAGTTCTTCCCCTCTGCCAAAGATTTCAGAATGGACAACGAACCCATGAACACTACCTCAGGATTTTTTTCCTTTTTTTTTGCACTACTTACTTAATTTAATTTTTATATATATTTCTTATGGTAATTTATAGATTTTATTATTGTGTATTGTATTGACCCACCCAGCCAAGGACACGACCCACCCAGCCAATACACTTTTCATCCCTCTTCCCTCCGGGAGAAGGCTCAGGAGCTTGAAGACTGTGATAAGACTGCTGAATGGATCCTGACCTGGATCTGGGCTGTACCCACCAAATATCCGGACCTGCATCTCGGTTTTTTTGCACTACTTTACTTTCCATTTTTCTATTTTCTGTTTATGATTTATAATTTAATTTTTTAAATATTTACTATCGATTTGTAATCCAGGGAGCGGGAAGCGCAGAATCAAATATCGTTATGATGATTGTACGTTCTAGTATCAATTGTTCGGCGACAATAAAGTATAAAGTATGTGTATTGATGCTGCAAAACAACAAATTTCACGACGTATGCCAATGATATCAAACCTAATTCTGATTCTATATCCATGAAACTTCAGCTAATTAGGAGCCACTTAATTGGTCCAAAATATACTGGTCCTGACATGTACTAATTCTGGGAATCCACGGTATAGTTGAGAAGTAGTTGCCTTTTAATTGATTTAAGGATGTATAATTCACTTAACTCATTGCAATTAGTTTTGTGGCTTAAAGTGGATGCACCAGGTTACTCACTGCTCATTCTATCATTAGAATAATGAGGCTACTCTATATAGTAAAACACTCATGCTTCTGGAATCTTTCCAAGTTACCATGCTCTGTTGCTATTCCCAAAGCACAGGATGACCCAACCAGCTGTAAGCTATTTCTGCTGGTGCTGCTATGAGCAATAGGCTGGAGTTATTCTTATACTGATAGGTTGTAGTGTGTTAAACTTAATCACAATGAAAGCACTTTTGTAGGAGAGTTCAATGGGAAAAAAAAAGAAATACTATTGATTAGCTTCAAAATAAGCTTTATTTGTGGACTGTATTATCATGTCTTCTGGATATTCCTAAAAGATTGACAAATGTAAAGGAAAATGTTTGAACATGCAAACTAGAAGATGGATGAGGCCATTGTTCCTTCTGAACATGCTCCACTGTTTTTCAAGAAAGTAGAACATTGCATTGCCTGGTATCCCTTGGACCCCTTTCTATTCAAATTTTGAATGAGTTTTCACATCTCTTCTGGATTAAGAATTTCAGTACTAGCCATTATTCTGAGACTATGACACCTGGCCATAAACTGCACAATAAGGGAAAACACTGCAACCAGCCAGTACAATAATATTTCAAGATTTTCTCTGATTATTCTAATGTCTAGAAAATACAGTCCTAGTCCACTCACTTTCACTTCAAGTGGAAAATCACAGGAGGCAACCTGATGTATCTTCATTGAAGATATTCTATGGCAATTTTTGTTTAGATGAGGAGAGCATAATACTCCAGATGCAGTCTTATCGAAGTCCAATATAGTTACATATCATGCCTTTATTCCTATATTCATATCCTCTCATAATAAAGGCCAACATAGGATTTGAATTTGGTGGGAGGTCATTCCTGCCTCTGGCCATCAAACTTGTGGCTAACAGGGGGTATGGAGTGAAGGCTGGTGCAGGGTTCTGAGTTGGATGATCAGCCATGATCATACTGAATGGCGGTGCAGGCTCGAAGGGCCGAATGGCCTACTCCTGCACCTATTTTCTATGTCTCTATGAATTCTTATTGGCTTACTGTATCTGCATGTTAACTTCTAATTACTTGTGTACAAGGAATCTATTTTACATTGAATATCAACGGTTCCCAATCTTTCAACCTTTAAAAAAATAATGAAATGGCAGAGGAACTAATCAACTGTTTTGTGTCTGTCTTCAAAAGTAGACTCAAAATCTACCAGAGGTACCATTGAGAAAGAGGAAATGAAAGGAATAAGTAAGTATGAATAAATACATAGTACTGGAGATGTTGGTGAGATTAAAAACCAATAAAAAGCAAATGATCTTGAGATTTGAAAGAGGTGGTGTATACGCTGTTGATAAAGGTAGCTTCAAGATCCTCTTTGAATGTCTATAGACACTGGAATTATTCCCATGGATCGGAGAATAGCAAAAGTGAACCCACAAGTTAAGAAGGGAGAGAGATTGAGAGAAAATAAGTAATTATCATAATCACAAACAAAAGAAAATCTGCAGATGCTGGAAATCTGAGCAACACTCACAAAATATTGGAGGAACTCAGCAGGTCAGGCAGTATCTAGGAAAAGAGTACAGTCAATGTTTCGGGCCGAAACCCTTCGACTACCGAAGGGATTTGGCCTGAAATGTTAACTGTACTCTTTTCCATAGATGCTGACTGGCCTGCTGAGTTCTGCCAGCATTTTGTGTGTGTTGCTCAGATTTGAAATCAGTGGTTCTCAACCCTTTTCTGCTCATTACCCATTTCTGACTTCCATTTACCTCTGTAGCCCCCACCCTCCAAAGTCTCTGTTAATTGCTAAAGATTGTTTCTGGTCAACTGTGCTCATTATTCTAATATACAGTCAATATTTATGTTTTAACATGTTATAGATATTACTATATGTTAAGTATAATGTTAAAGGTGCATATAAAAATAAAACTATTTCAAAGCATTGAATAGGATACATTATTTATAATATAACCATATAACAATTACAGCACAGAAACAGGCCATCTCGGCCCTTCCAGTTTGTGCCGAACGCTTACTCTCATCTATTCCCATCTACCTGCCCTCAGCCCATAAGCCTCCATTCCTTTACTGTCCATATACCTATCCAATTTTCTTTAAATGACAAAATTGAACCTGCCTTTACCACTTCTACTGGTAGTATAATGTTCTTCCAGCCAGCAACAAAAACATGCTTAATATTATTACTTTGGATATTTAGTGAGATCCTTGCAACTGATGCAAACTAGTGAGTTTTTGAATATCTGATTGTAACTTGGTTCAAGATAATCAAAGATCACCTCTTTTCACAACATCAAGACCATCATGAGCTTTTGATAGCAGGTGAAGAGCTTGACTAAAACTGCATTCAACTTGATAGGAGGTGGGAAATTCAAAACAACTTCGCTTTCTCCCAGAGAAATTTAATTTCTTTT
Organism: Mobula hypostoma; assembly: GCF_963921235.1. NCBI lineage: Eukaryota > Metazoa > Chordata > Chondrichthyes > Myliobatiformes > Myliobatidae > Mobula > Mobula hypostoma. The sequence goes on from NC_086098.1 coordinate 197,357,691, forward strand.
TTATTTACATATGTTAGTAATATTTCATTAAAGCAGTAAACTTATTATGGCTTATTCAGAAACCCCTGTGGCACCCCATTTCTTGTTTATTATTTGTGGCCCCTATGAAATCCAGCACCGCCCCCTGTGGGGCCAGATAGTCCCCAGGAGACCCTATGGTCCATGTTGAGAGCCACTGTTTCAATAATTTCAAAGGTAGTGGTAATGCTTGATTTAAACAAATCAGAACAAAATAGAGCAACTTTGATATACATGTCCACAGTCCCTGAAAGCAGCAATACATAGTTAAGAAGACAAAAAATCATACTAGCCTTCATTGGCCAGAGCATAGATTATAAAGGGAGGGAACTTATGGTAAAAAGACACAAAACATTAGTTAGTCTTCAGTTGGAGTACTGTCCCTGCTGGTCAGCACAGTCAAGAGAAGATAATTGCACTGGAGAGTGTACAGAGGGGATCGATCAGGACATTGCCCGAGTTGCAACATCTCAATTACAAGGAAAAACTGGATATTCATTTTTATTGAAGTGGCGAAGTTTGAGGAATGATTTGATTGAAGTATGCAAAATTAAGAATTGTATTTTCAAGGCAGGGTTTCTTACAGTCTGTTGCAATTTTACAGCAGATCCTATATGAGTCCTCTTTCGTTTAGCAGTCTCAGAACCAAAGCATCAGATGATATTTTAGCACCCATTAGTCCTAATAAATGTACATAACAAGCAAACATATGTAAAATAGTTACCTCTGCAGCTTCTTCTTTTCCTTTACCTTCTATCTGAGTAGACTTTCACTGTGCAATTATTAGATTACAATACGGATCTATATGTTTAGGAAAAGAGAGATTACATTCTATTCCAATTTTGGTCTTAATGGGAAAGCTTCTGGAAATTAGCCAAAAGTAAGGAGCTAGCCTTTGATCTGACTCTTAACCCTCCCCAGGCTCGACAAGAAGCTCAGAAATCTTGACCTGCACCCCGCCTTGTGCAGCTGGATCCTGGACTTCTTGTCAGATCGCTGACAGGTGGTAAAGATGGGCACACTCACCTCTGCTCCTCTGACCCTCAACACAGGAGCCCCCCAGGGCTGTGTCCTGAGCCCCCTCCTCTCATGGTTGAGCGCACCAGGGGATCAGCTACCCTGGATTGGGTGTTGTGCAATGAATAGGAATTGATTAAGGTAAAGGAACACTTAGGGACCTGCGATCATAATGTGATAGAATTCACCCTGCAATTTGAGAGGGAGAAACTAAAGCCAGATGTATCAGTATTACAGTGGAGTAAAGGGAATTACAGAGGCATGAGAGAGGAGGAGGTCAAAGTTGATTGGAAGAGGATGATGGTGGAACAAAAATGGCTGGAATTTCTGCAAGGAATTTGGGAGGCGCAGGACAGATACATCCCAAGGAAGAGGAAGCATTCTAAGGGCAGGATGACACAACTGTGGCTGACAAGGCAAGTCAAAACTAACATTCGAACGACCCAACCAGTTGCAGGAGCAGGCCACAGCAACGAGGTTTCTTGTAGCTCAGCGACACTTGTTTAAAAGTACAAAAGGGACGAGCGGCGTGGCCGTTGTTGGGAGTTGCCCAGTGGTGAGAGTAGGAGTGTCAGACATTGGTTCAAAAAGGAGGCTTCAGCTTGGAAGAGCTGTCAGCTGTGAGTAAGCTTCTGTTAAGGTTTCTTTTTCTCTCCCTTACTGTACCCAGAGTAGTAAATGGCTGTTGCGTGTTCTTCATGCCGGATGCTGGAGTCTTGGGAGACCCACAGTCTCCCAGGGAACTACATCTGTGTGAAGTGCATCCAGCTGCAGCTCCTTGAAGACCGTGTTAGGGATCTGGAGCAGCAGTTGGATGACCTTTGGCTTGTATGGGAGAATGAGAAGATAATAGATCAGAATTCCAGGGAAATAGTCACCTTGAAGTTGCAGGAGGTGAGTAGCTGGGTGACTGTCAAAAGAAATGGAAATGTCAATAGACAGTTAGCACAGAGCAACCTTGTGGCCATTCCCCTCAACAATGAGTATATCACTTTGGATACTGTTGTGGAGAATGACCCCCAGGGGAATGCCATGGAGAGTGGGTTACTGGCAGTGAGTATAGGTCCGTGGTGCAGAAGGGAAAGAGCGAGAAGAGGGGAATGGTAGTGATAGGGGACTCAGTAGTCAGGGGAACAGACAGGAGATTCTGTTGATGTGAGTGGGACACAGGAATGGTATGTTGCTTCCCAGGTGGCAGAGTCCAGGACCTCTTGGCTCGCGTCCACAGCATCTTGGAGAGGGAGGGAGAGCAGCCAGATGTCTTAGTACATGTTGGTACCAATGACATAGGGAGGAAAAGCAAAGAGATCCTGAAAAGAGAATTTAGAGAGCCAGGCAGAAAGCTGGAAGTCCCAGGTAGTAATTTCTGGATTGCTGCCTGTGCCATGCATCAGTGAGGGCAGAAGCAGGGTGATTTGGAAGATTAATGCTGGGCTGAGAAGCTGGTGCAGGGGGGCAGGGCTTCAGATTCTTGGGTAACTGGGATCTCTTCTGGGGGAGGTATGACCTGTTCAAAAGTGATGTGTTGCACCTGAACCCAAGTGGAACCAATATTTTCAGGGGTGGGTTTTTTAAGAGGTATTGTGGGGGTTTTAAACTAATTTGATGGTGGGGGGGCGGAGTGAAGGGACTCAGGATAGGACGGACGTTAAAAAAGCGAAGATAGCGTGCAGTCAGACTGTCAGGAAGAACAGGCAGATGATAGAATATAATTGCATCCAACAGGGTGAGTATCAGTGCATTAGGGATGCAGAATGAAAAAGGATACCAGATGCAGTATTCAAAGAGTTATATCTCAATGCACGGAGTATAAGAAATAAGGTGGATGATCTTGTTGCACTTTTACAGATTGTCAGGTTTGATGGTGTGCCCATCACTGAATCATGGCTGAAGGATGGTTGTAGTTGGGAGCTGAATGTTCAAGATTACACATTGTGTTGGGGGGATAGGAAGGAAGGCAGAGGGGGTGGTGTGGCTCTGCTGGTAAAGAATGGCATCAAATCAGTAGGAAGATGTGATATAGGACTGGAAGATTTGAATCCTTGTGGGTTGAGTTAAGAAGCTGCAAGGGTAAAAGGTTAAAGGGGTAAATGCAGTTATAGACAGGCCTCCCAACAGAAGATGGGAGGTGGACCACAGATTACAACAGGAAATAGAGAAGGTGTGTCAAAAGGGCAATGTTATGATAGTCATGGGAAAGTTCAACATGAATGTCGATTGGGAAAATTAGGTTGGTAATGGATCTCAAAACAGTGAGTTTATTGAATGCCTACGAGATGGCTTTTTAGAGCAGTTTGTCAATGAGCCTACAAGGGGATCAGCTATACTGGATTGGGTGTTGTGTAATGAACCAGAAGTGATGAGGGAGCTTAATGTAAAAGAACCCTTAGGAAGCAGTGATCACAATATAATTGAGTTCATCTTGAAATTTGATAAGGAGAAAGTAGCAGTATTTTAGTGGAGCAAAGAAAATTATCATGGTATGTGTTGGCTAAAGGAACTTGGAAGGAGATGTTGGCAGGGATGACAGCAGAGCAGCAATGGCATGAGTTTCAGGGGAAAAATGAAGAAGGTGCAGGATAGATGTATTCCAAAAACAAGGAAATACTCAAATGGCGAAGTAGTACAACTGTGGGTGACAAGGGAAGTCAAAGCTAATGCAAAAGCAAAATAGAGGGTATACAACAAAGCAAAAATTAATGGGAAGACAGAGGATTGGGAAGCTGTTAAAACCCTACAGAAAGCAACTAAAATAATTATTAGGAGGGGAAAGATGAAATATGAAAGCAAGTTAGCGAACAATATCCAAGTGGATAGTAAAAGCTTTTTCAAGTATGTAATAAATAAAAGAGAGATGAGAGTAGATTTATGACCACTAGAAAGTACAGTCAGAGAAATAATAACAGGGGCCAAGGAGATGGCAGATGAACTGACGAAGTATTTTACATCAATCTTCACTGTGGAAGACGCTAACATTGTGCCAGACTTTGAAGGGTGTGAGGGAAGAGAAGTGAATGCAGTTATTATTGCGAGGGAAATGTTGCTCAAAAAGCTGAAAGATCTAAGGGTACATTAGTCACCCGGACCAGATGAACTACACCCCAGGGTTCTGAAAGAGGTAGAGGTAGAGAATGTGGAGGTAGTAGTAGTGATCTTTCAAAAATCATTGGCCTCTGGCATAGTGACAGAGGACTGGAAAACTGCAAATGCCACTCCACTCTTTAAGAAAGGACGAAAACAGCTGAAAGGAAATTATAGACCAGTTAGCCTGGCCTCAGTGGTTGGGAAGATGTTGGAGTCAATTGTTAAGGATGAGGTTATGGAGTACTTGGTGACACAGGACAAGGTAGGACAAAGTCAGCATGGTTTCCTTGCCTGACAAACCTGCTGGAATTCTTAGAGAAGATCACACGTAGGATAGATAAAGGGGATGCAGTGGATGTTGTATATTTGGACTTTCAGAAGGCCTTTGACAACCTGCCATACATGATGCTGCTTAGCAAGTTAAGAGCCCATGGTATTGCAGGAAAGTTACTGGCATGATTAAAGCATTGGCTGATTGGTAGGAAGCAGAGAGTGGGAATAAAAGGATCCTTTCCTGATTGGCTGTCAATGACTAATGGTGTTCCGCAGGGGTCGGTGTTGGGACCGCTTCTTTTTATGCTGTATATCAATGACTTAGATGATGGAATAGATGGCTTTGTTGCCATGTTTTCAGATGATACGAAGATTGGTGGAGGGGCAGATAGTGTTGAGGAAGCACTACTTAACTGCAGAAGCACTTAGACCAATTAGGAGAATGAGCAAAAGAGTGCAAATGAAATACAGAGTTGGAATGTGCATGGTCATGCACTTTGGTAGAAGAAATAAACGTGCAGACTATTTTCTAAATGGGGAGCAAATCAAAAAATCTGAGATGCAGAGCTCCCAAAAGGTTAACTTGCAGGTAGAGTTGGTGGTAGGGAAGGCAAATACAATGTTAGAATTCATTTCAAAAGGTCTGGAATATAAGAGCAAAGATGCGATGCTGAAGCTTTATAAGGCACTGGTGAGGCCTCATGTTAAGTATTGTGTACAGTTTTGGGTTCCTCAACTAAGAGAAGATGTGCTGGCATTAGAGAGGGGTCAGAGGAGGTTCACAAGGATGATTCGGGAAATGTAAGGGTGTCATATGAGGAATGTTTGATAGCTCCGGGTCTGTACTTGCCGGAATTTAGAAGGATGAAGTGGAATCTTATTGAAACCTTTCAAATGTTGAAAGGCCTAAACAGAATAGATGGAAAGGATCTTTCCCATGGTAGGGGGAGGGGTGGTCTCGGACACAACCTCAGGATAGAGGGCCGTCCATTTAATCAAAGATGCAGAGAAATTTCTTTAGCCAGAAGGTGGTGAATTTATGGAATTTATTACCATCGGCAGCTGTGAAGGCCAGGTTGTTGGGCATATTTAAGGCAGAGCTTGATAGGTTCTTGATTGGATACAGCATCAAAATTTGTGGGGCGAAGACTGGGGAGTGGGGCTGAGAGTGAAAAAAAGGATCAGCCATGATTAAATGGCGGAGCAGACCTGATCGGCCAAATGGCCTAATTCTGCTCCTATGTCTTATGATCTTATGGTTTTATAAAAGCCAAAGAGAGGGCATGTTATAGATCAAAAATTAGTGGGATGTTAGAGGATTGGGAAGATTTTAAAAACCAACAGAAGACAACAAAAGAAAGTCATAAAGAGGGAAAATATGGAATATTAATGTAAGCGGTGAATAATGTTAAAGAGGATACTTGTCGGTACCTCCAGTTGAACTTTGTCTTTTTGTCTGTTTTCCCTCTAGCCGTCAGTCTGTGGTTTTGTATCGCCAGGTGCTTCTTGTTTGTTTTCATGCCCCATGTGCACTTGTCCTCGCTCCTGTTTTATATTACTGAGTACTCCGCCTCTCACCTGTTTCTCATTATTGCTTGTTTTGCTGCCACTTCTGTCTCATTGTGCTCCACCTATCATCTGCCTCTCTGTTTATTGCTCAGTGTAGTTTAGTCCTGTCTTTTCACCTGTTTATTGCCAGATTGTGCCAATGAATTTTCCTGAGCCTTTCCACATTTGTATCTGAACTCTGTCCGTCCGAATATCGACTCTGCCTGTTTTCTGATTCTGGTTTATGGATTTCTCTGGAATTCTTGATCTCCACCTGAACTTTTATGCCGACTTTGTTGTCCCACTGGATTTGCTACTCAGTAAATACACAATGCGCACAATACTTGGTCTGCGATTGGGTACCTGCTTCTGTGCCCTGACAGTACAATCTGGCCAGAATAGATCCAGCAGACGCCAGTGGTCTGAGAGCTCCCTGGAACAACAGGGAGTGATGCTGGGGAAACACCAGAACCAGCTGGACTTCGTGTTCAGGGCAGCGGAGTCTCTTTCTGCGAATGTAGCCAATCTTGTGGCCCAGACTTAGTCACACCAGCTGTCCCAGAGCGCCCATCAACATTCTGCAACTGCATCTTCTGCCTCGTCCTCTGTGTTATTGCTTACCCATTCCTGTCCAAGAGCCCTGTCTGCCTCCTCCAGAAAAGTACTCAGGTGAGCCTGGTACCTGCCGCTCTTCCCTTTCCCAGTGCACCCTCATTTTTGCATTACAACTAACAACCTTTCTGACTGATTGAGCCAAGGTGGCCTATGTCATCACTCAACTGTGTGGTCGGGTGAGAGAATGGGGAACAGCCGTTTGGGAGGCAGGCTCTCCTTTCTGCATCAGTTTTCAGTTATTTTCTGAGGAGATGAGAAAAGTGCTTGATTGCTCCAAACATTGGCGAGAGGTTCCTGTGAAATGCTGCACATGCACCAGGGGCACAGATCTGTGTCAGATTACACCACAGAGTTTTCCGGACCCTAACCACCTCCTGCGGCTGGAACTCAGAAGCACAGTATGACACCTTCCTGAATGGTCTCTCCAAAAACATCAAAGATGAGCTGGTCACCCAGGAACTTCCTGCCACCTTTGAAGCTCTGGTGGATTTGGCCATCCGTATTGATGTTTGCCTTCTGTAGTGCTGCAGAGGGAGGGGTTCCAGAGGATCCCTGGGGCACTAGGTGAGTTTCAAGCTCCTCGTCAGTCTACATTTCCCTGCCGTTTGCCCCCATCTACAATTCCCATTCCAGAGCCTGAAGCTATGAAGATTGACTGTACCTGCCTGACGCCGACTGAAAGACAAAGGAGAATCAGCACCCATTCCTGTATGTACTGTGGCCAACCAGTCCACTTCATCTCCACCTGCCCAGTAAAAGCCAAACGCTCACCAGTAGGATGAGGAGTACTGGTGTGCGTGACCCCTGTCTGGCCCTCCTCGACGCCACTCACTCTCATACCTGCTTCTCTGGAGTGGGGCGTCCAACGGTGAGCAGTCTCCATCTTGGTCGATTCTGGTGCGGAGGGGTGTTTTATCAATTCTGGCTTGGCTGCCGAGTGGGGATTACCCACGTCTCCAGTCACCATTGGTGGCCAACTCCTTGAACGGTCAGAGACTGGCTAACATCATCCATGTCATGGCCCCTGTGAGCCTCAGTTTATCCGGCAACCATCATGATCAGTTAACCATTTATGTTATTGACTCTCCTCAAGCTCCCATTGTCCTGGACCATCCCTGGTTAGTTAAACACAACCCCCACATTGACTGGCTTAGTCACAAGATTGTAGGCTGGAGCCCATTCTATCACTCCCACTGCCTCTGCCATGCTCAGATCCCCTTGTCTCCAAGCCCAGAACCCCCTGAGGAATTTCCGGACCTTAGTGCCATCCTTCCTGAATACATGGACCTCAAGGCTGTGTTTAGCAAGTCCTGGGCCGCTTTCCTATCACCTCATCGTCCATATGATTGTGCCATTGACATCTTGCCTGGCACATCTACCCGAAGGGGCCGCCTGTATTCCCTGTCCGTACCTGAAATAGAAGCCATGAGTAAATACATTCAAGAGTCTCTGGCTGCAGGCATCATCCGGCTGACTTACTCCCCTGCTGGTGCTGGTATTTTCTCTGTTGAAAAGAAGGACAGCTCCTTCCGTCCATGCATTGACTGAACGATCTCAGCATTTGAACTACTACCAGGAGCCTCAGTTTTCACCAAGCTTGATCTTTGTAACGCCTACCATCTTGTCCGCATCCTCCAAGGGGACGAGTGGAAGACGGCCTACAACACCACCTCAGGCCATTACGAGTATCTGGTCATGCCAATCGGTCTTACCAATGCCCCTGCCATCTTCCAAGCCCTGGTAAATGACATTCTCAGGGACATGCTGAACCAATTTGTTTTTGTATATCTCGACAATATTTTGATTTTTGCTAAGTCCCTTGCTGAGCACACAGGTCATGTCCGCAGAGTTCTCCAGCACCTTCTGGAGAACCAGCTTTTTATGAAGGCTGAGAAATGTGAGTTTCATCGCAATACTGTTTCCTTCCTGGGGTATGTAATTTCAGGTGGATCCATTCAGATGGATCAACAGAAGGTCAAGGCAGTGGTGAATGGCCCCAACCTTCGACTCTTCAGGAGTTGCAACGCTTCTTGGGCTCTGCTAACTTCTATCGCCGCTTCATCAGAAATTACAGTACATTGGCTGCACCACTCACTGCTCTTACTTCATCTGTTGTCAGATTCTCCTGGTCCCCTGCTGCTGAAAGAGCATTCTCTGACCTGAAGAAATGTTTCACATCTGCCCCTATCCTGATTTCAACCGACACTGACCAGCAGTTCATTGTGGAGATGGATGTGTCTGACATTGGCGTGGGAGCTGTTCTCGCTCAGTGTTCGGCCAAGGATGGGAAGGTACACCCCTGCACCACCTTCTCTCACCGCCTCACTCCTAAAGAGCGGAATTACAATGCCGGAAACTGGGAGCTGCTGGCTGTGAAGCTAGCTCTGGAGGAGTGGAGGCATTGGTTGGAGGGAGCCAAGGTGCTATTCTTAGTCTGGACTAATCACAAGAATCAGGAATATATCCGTATGGCCCAGCATCTCAACTCCCGTCAAGCTCATTGGTCCCTCTTTTCCTCAAGACTCAATTTTACTCTGCTACTTCAGCCCTGGTTCCAAGGATAGAAAACCTGATGCCCGCTCCTGAAGATTTCCCTCCTCTTAGACCCCTGAGACCCCTGATGTCATCCTCACTGTCTCATGGGTGTAGCACAATTGGACATTGAGTCCATTGTGCAAGCTGCTCGACAGAGTGAGGCAGCCCCTAGTCAATGCCCCACTAACTGTGTTTATGTTCCCAGCTCTGTCCACTCACAGGTATTGCAGTGGGGCATTCTTCCCGGTTATGCTGTCACCCTGAAACCAGGCGTACTCAGGCCTTCATCAGCCGGCATTTCTGGTGGCCCTCCATGGGAGGTGACATCAGCAAATTCATCTCAGCCTGCTTGGTCTGTGCTCAGGGCAAGAACTCTAACTGGTCACCCGCTGGTCTGATATAACACCTGTCTATCCCCAAAAGACCCTGGTGCCACATTGCCCTGGATTTTGACCCTGGTTTTCCCCCATCAGATGCTAACACCACCATTCTCACAGTAGCTGATCATCTCTCCATGTCTGTATAAATCATTCCTTTACCTAAACTTCCCTCTGCCAAGGAAACAGCAAAATTACTAGTACTGCATGTTTTTAAATTACATGGTTTACCTGTAGATGTTGTGTCAGACAGGAGCTCTCAATTCGCATCCAACTCCTGGAGAGCATTCTGTAATCTTCTGGGTGCCTCAGTGAGTCTGTCTTCGGGATTCTACCCACAGACCAATGGCCAGTCCGAGTGGGCCAACCAACAGCTAGAGACAGTATTGCGATGTCTGGTCTCCCAGAACCCCTCTGAGTGGAATCAGCAGGAGGAGTTGGTAGAGCAGTGCGGAGTGGGGTGGGGGTACTGTCAGTATCTTCAGTTGAACTTTGTCTTTTTGTGTTTTTCCCCTAGCTGTCAGTCTGTGATTTTGTACTGCCATGTGCTCTTGTCCGCGCTGCTACTCCACTCCAGCTCCTGTATTACTGAGTACTCCACCTCTCACCTGTTTCTCATTATTACCTGTTTTGCTGCCACTTCTGATCATTGTGCTCCACCTATCATTTGCCTCTCTGTTTATTGCTCAGTGTATTTCAGTCCTGTGTTTTCAACTGTTTGTTGTCAGATTGTGCCAGTGAATTTTCCTGAGTCTTTCCAACATTTGTATCTGAACTCTATCCGTCCAAATATCGACTTTGCCTGTTTCCCAATTCTGGTTTTTTGTTTTCTCTGGAATTTTTGATCTCTGCCTGAACTTTGACTCCGACTCTGTTGTCCCTCTGGATTTGCTACTCAGTAAATACCAAAGTGCACACAATACTTGGCCTGTGATTGGGTCCCTGCTTCAGTGCCCTGACAGTACCAAAAGTTTCTTCAGATACATAAACTGTAAAAGAGAGGCGAGAGTGAATATTGGACCACTGGAAAATGATGCTGGGAATCTAGTAATGGGGGACAATGAAATGGTGGATGAACTGAATAAGTATTTTGCATCAGTGTTCTCTGTGGAAGACACTAGCAGTATGGAGGCAGTTTGAGAGTGTTGGGGTTAGATGTGAAGGAAGATACCATTACTAGGGAGAAGGTGCTTTGGAAACTGATGTCTGCAGGTAGATAAATCTCCCGGACCAGATGGTCTACACCCTGGGGTTCTGAAGGAAGTAGTTGAAGAGATTGTGATGATTTTGAAAACGTTAATCGATTCTGGCATGTCTCTGGAGGACTGGAAAATTGAAGATGTCACTCCACTCTTCAAGAAGGGAGAGAAGCAGAAGAAAGGAAATTATAGGCTGTTTAATCTGACATCTGTGGTTGTGAAGATGTTGAAGTTGATTGTTAAGTAAGTATGTAGTTTGGGAGTTCTTGGAGGTACATGATAAAGTAGGCTGAAATCAGCAGGGTTTCCTTAAGGGAAAATCTTGCCTGACAAATCTATTGGAATTATTTGAAGAATTGGTGGATGTTGTGTACTTGGATTTTCAGAATGCCTTTGAAAAGACGCCACACATGAGGCTGCTTAACAAGTTAAGAGCCCATGGTATTACAGGAAAGATAATAGCATGGCAACAGCATTAGCTGTTGACAGGAGAAAAAGAATGTGAATAAAGGAAGCCTTTACTGGTTGGCTGCCAGTGACTAGTGGTGTTCGAAAGGGATCTGTATTGGGACCACTTTTTTAACATTATTTTCAATTATGTGGATTGCTATATGGCCTAGTTTGCAGACTATACGAAGATAGGTGAAGATGCAGGTAGTGTTGAGGAAACAGGAAAGCTGCAGAAGGACTTGGACAGATTAGGGGAATGGACAGAGAAATGACAGATGGCATACAGTGTTAGGAAGTGTGTGGTCATGCACCTTGGTAGAAGAAATAGAAGTGCAGACTATTTTCTAAATGGAGAGAAAATTTAAGAATCTGAGGTGCAAAACTACTTGGGTGTCCTCTTGCAGCATTTCCTAAAAGTTAAATTGAAAGTTGAATCAGTGGTGAGGAAGGCAACTGCAATATTAACATTCATTTTGAGATGTCTAGAATATAAAATGAAGGATGTAATTAATGTCAAACAAGGGAAAATCTGCAGATGCTGGAAATCCAAAAAAACACACACAAAATGAAGGGTCTTGGCCTGAAATGTTGACTGTTCTCTTTTCAATAGGTGCTGCCTGGTCTGCTGAGTTCCTCCAGCATTTTGTGTGTTCATGTAATTAATGTTTTGGCTTTATAAGGCACTGGTGAGGCCTCACTTTGAGTATTGTGAACAGTTTTGTGCCCCTTATCTAAGAAAGGATTTGCTGTCATTGGAGAGGGATCAAAGGAGGTCCAGGAAAAATACTCTGGGATTGAAAGGCTTACTGTGTATGAGTGTTTGATGGCTCTGGGTCTGTTCTCACTAGAATGAGGGGGAGAACTCATTGTAGTGTTGAAAGACCTCAACAGAGTGAATGTGGAGAGGATGTTTCCTATGGTGGGTGGGTCTAGGACCAGAGAACACAGTCTCAGAACAGAGGAGATCAATTTAGAACAGAGATGAAGAAGAATTTCTTTAGCTAGGAGTGGTAAATCTGTGGAATTTATTGCCACAGGCAGCTGTGGAGGCCAAATCGTTGGGTATATTTAACGCAGAGGTTGAGAGATTCTTGATTAGTCAGGCCATGAAGGGATACAGGGAGAAGACAGGAGACTGGGACTGAGAGAGAAAATGGATTGGCCATGAAGAGGTGGAGCAGAATTGATGGGCCAAATAGCCTAATTCTGCTTCTATGTCTTATGGTCTTGTTTTACTCTAACTATCCAATCTTCAAAGACTAGTACATTTCCCTGTTTATTCTCCATGGTGAGTTTAGCTGCTAATATCCACTTTGAGCATTCAGTCCCCTCTCCTTATCAATGAGAAGTTACTTTTAGCAAACAAAGTTTTTAAAAACACGATTCGTTTATTTTCAGTGACATATTTAAATCCAAACAACACTCTAAAACACATTTAAAACACATAAGGGATTTTTATCGTAAACATTTCCGAATTACAGAACATTTCTAATACACAAGCCATCTCCTAAAACACAAAACATAAAGCATTTCTTAAACTCAATGGATAAAGGATTTCCAAAACATGGGTACAATTCCTATAAACCAAAAAGGCATTACACGCTGCAGATGAACAAGTCATCCATTGCAGAAACCAAAGCTGGAGAAATGTATGTTAATTCAACTTGTTTTTTTTCCATGTTTCTACTTGACGTTCCTTTACCCCATTCCTAATAAGCCTGACTGCTCTCTGCATTTATACCCTTTTTCTACCACGTGAGTGACTTCACACACACATATGATATTTTTGCAATACCCTTGAAGCACAAACAATCTAAAAGCATTTTGGAGAATTTCAGAGTTGTATACTTTGATACTAAAATAAACCTTTGATATAGTTCCAAGCTTTTGCTCAGAGTTTCCAACTAATGCTATAAATGTTGTAAAGCTAACTTCTTTGAGAGCACATAAAACCTTCTAAATATAAACACACCAGTTATTAATATGCTAAATGATATTACCTATTTGTTCTGCAAGCTTCCTTGATCTAAGCAACGTAAAAGTCCACTTGTCTGTTTGAAAAAATAACAAATTGTATTACATTACACATTAAGCAATAATAAAGCAGATGCAGTGAACTAGGATCTGCTTTTACAGATTGCTTGCAATGCTCTTCTATCGAGAGTACTGTTTCAACTTAAAAATGATTACTGCTTTCCACTCGTATTTTAAGAACTGAAGACTGACTCCTCTTTACAATCAGAAGTTAAACAAACTGTTATTTGGAAGTTTTCTTACATCTGTTTTTGATCTTACAAACAACAGATTTTGTGTTCAGAAAGCAAGTATCACAAACAACAAAGAAGTGAATATCCATCACAACAGAACATCAGGTAGTTGATATTTACAAAGTAATTTAAGGGTGAAGATCTGAGCTGTTATTACCATCCAGTTTAACACTAAAGATAAAAATGGTAAAGGTTTTGGAACAGGCATTCAACAATGTTTTATCTGTATGTTTTTCTTCAGATTAAAGTAGGGGAGTTACTTGAGCAAAATTGATTTTCCCTTAGATTCAAGTTTATTGAAGGTTGAGTTCTCTTTGCCAGTAATTTGTACTTATCAGATCCTGTGAGCCACATATGCTACAAGTATCCTGCCTTTAAAAATAAATAAAATATTAATATTTATATATTTTTCAGGATCTGAGCATCACTACTTTGGACAAAGGGGCTTGCTTGGCCATTAAAGGGAGGATTTACAAGCCAACCTCTCAGCTGAAAGTCTGCAATCACATGCAAGAAAATATTGTTTGCCCCTACTCCCTATTGATACCACCAACTACACCTCCGCCCCCCCCAACCCCAGCTGCCCGGAAGTACACTAGTAAATCAAATCATTTGGAACTGGGTTTTCAATTCTGAATGAATAACTGAATTCATTGCTATCATTGTACAATTAGAATTTGGGTTTTTGGATTGGTACTCCAGGCCCCTGGATTATGGTCTAGTACTTAAATTGTTGTCTCATTGTTATAGCATAAAATGGAAAAACTCATTGCAATTTTGCTTAGAGAAACTGACTGGAGCATGTTTGCTTTAAGCATGTTGGCTATATTTACATAGCTGTTTGCCTCAATTTTGATGTAAACTTTAATCAGTTTAGAATATTCTCAGATTATTCTGTGCAGATTAGCATGACAATATTTTTGAAGGCGCAGTTCCATGCAGACAGGAAGATGACCTCACCTTAATGACGAGACTAAAATCTAGATTACGAACAATGGATTCTTTCACAAGCCTAAGCAAACAGAAAAATACAATTGGTCATAAAGTTCCCTTGAGTATGTGTCTTACTTGTTTTCATTAGGCATATTAATTAATTTGCTGCCTGCCTATCATTTTCACATATTTAAATAAGCTCATCCTGAGATGGAAATGAGAAAATGGCTTTCAATGTGTAGTATTGAACTAGGCAAAGAAGGCATTTAACAGAGGTTGAAAAGTTATTCTGTACATTTGAAAATTTGAATGGTGTGTTTTTTTTTAATAAGCTTTCTCCAAGAAATCCACTCTTCAGAATCCTTCACTGAAAGAATTGTGCAGAGCTTGCAGGTAAATTTTTGAAATATATTTCAGGTTGTATAACATATATTAAAATTATTCAGATGCACAAAAATGCAAGAAGTCAATATCCAAACCTAATGTTAACACCAAGTATTTCAATGTCCATGCTAAAGGTCAAAGGCAGAGAAATGACTATTTATTCATTCTGGCTCTCACACTGGTTACTTGACCATTCATCAGAGTTAACTAACCTTCTGTTTCCTTCCTGACTTGATGCATTTTTCAGACCTTACAGACCTTTTCAGACTTTAAGACTGGCACCAAAATCTTTCAAGAAAATCTAAAAACAAGAGGTTGGTCTTAAAAAGAGAGTAACACAATGCCTAGCAATGCTGCTAATGCATAAATATATTCTTTGAAAGTACTATTTATTACAAGGTACCTGTTGCTTTGTACTAAACTTAGCTCAAAGTGTAAGTTTTATTTGTGTTTCACGTTTCTACTCTCCTCCCTAAATTGACACTGAAGTCAAGCTAGAAATTAATTTACAAGTTCAGTTCTGATTATTTTGCAGATTATCCCCCACACTATATAAAGTAAATAATTTTGCTTTTAAAACAGATTATGATTTTATTTTTACAATATTTAAAAGTTTATTATCAAGTTAGTGAGTTTGTCAAGCAGAAATTCATGAATGTAAATAAACACTCAGTGGATGCAGATGCTTGGGTAATATGACCCCTGATTAAGAGGAAGTGTCAAATAAAATGGTGTATTTCACATTTTTGTGTCAGTTCCTTATTTGAATTAATTTTCTGATATTTCTCATCTTGTCTAAATCTATCAAAATATTTTCTAAGACATACTCCAGTCCACTGAAATGAAGCAAAAAGAATGAGATATCAATTCAAGGAATAATTGCTAGGATATTGCATGTACCATTTTGGCTGATGTTCCAGCACATCAAAACTAATCTGGTAGAAGGGCTGAGATTCTCATCACAACAAACTTACCACAATTGTAGGATTTGAAAGTGTGCATCTGGATCCTCCTATCTTAAAGTCTAACCTGGTCCCAACATATAAAGAAGGCAAGACAGTGGCTATATTTCATTAGGAGTTTGAGGAGATTTAGTTTGTCACCTAGAACACTCAAAAACTTCCACCGATGTCCTGTGGAGAGCATTCTGATAGGCTTCCTCGCTGTCTGGTATGGTATTGTTAAGAAGCTTCAGAAGGTTGTAAAATTAGTCAGCTCCATCGTGGGTACTAGTGTTCATAGTATCCAAGACTTCTTCAAGGAGTGGCACCTCAGAAAGGTGGCATTCATTATGAAGGACCCTCATCACCCAGGCCATGCCCTCTTCTCATTGTTATCATGAGGAAGGAGTTACAGAAGTCTGAAGGTATCCACTCAGTGATTCAGGAACAGCTTCTTCCCTCGACAATCCATTTCCAAATGAACATTAATCATGAACACCACCTCACTTATTTCTGTTTTTGCACTGTTTTAAATTTAACTATTTAATATACATATATATTTACTGTAATTCATTGATTTATTTTTCTATTTTTGTCATGTATTGCATTGTACCGCTGCCGCTAACAAATTTCATGACATATGCCAGTGATATTAAACCTAATTCTGATTAGAAGTCAAGGTCTGGAGGGTGAGTCATCGGCTTCGAGGAACACGGGTCTTGTATTAGGGCCTAACCTGAGCTCACGGAAGACACGCTGACAGTATTTGAGGTGTGTTGAAGAGAAGGCAGGGAAGGTATGTTATGAGCCTCACCCAGGGGCGGTACACTTGGCGGCATAACCAAGTTCTCAGACAGCTGGCATCAATCTTGGAACAGAGATGAATCATCACAAATGCTCTCATAGAAACATAGAAAATAGGTGCAGGAGTAGGCCATTCGGCCTTTCGAGCCTGCACCACCATTTATTATGATCATGGCTGATCATCCAACTCAGAACCCTGCACCAGCCTTCCCTCCATACCTCCTGATCCCCGTAGCCACAAGAGCCATATCTAACTGCCTCTTAAATATAGCCAATGAACCGGCCTCAACTGTTTCCTGTGGCAGACAATTCCACAGATTCACCACTCTCTGTGTGAAGAAGTTTTTCCTAATCTCAGTCCTAAAAGCCTTCCCCTTTAGCCTCAAACTGTGACCCCTCGTTCTGGACTTCCCCAACATCTTCCTGCATCTAGCCTGTCCAATCCCTTTAGGATTTTATACGTTTCAATCAGATCCCCCCTCAATCTTCTAAATTCCAACGAATACAAGCCTAGTCAATCCAGTCTTTCTTCATATGAAGGTCCTGCCATCCCAGGAATCAATCTGGTGAACCTTCTTTGTACTCCCTCTATGGCAAAGATGTCTTTCCTCAGATTAGGGGACCAAAACTGCACACAATACTCCAGGTGTGGTCTCACCAAGCCCTTGTACAACTGCAGTAGTACCTCCCTGCTCCTGTACTCGAATCCTCTTGCTATAAATGCCAGCATACCATTCACCTTTTTCACCGCCTGCTGTACCTGCATGCCCACTTTCAATGACTGGTGTATAATGACACCCAGGTCTCGTTGCACCTCCTCTTTTCCTAATTGGCCACCATTCAGATAATAATCTGTTTTCCTATTTTTGCCACCAAAGTGGATAACTTCACATTTATCCACATTAAATTGCATCTGCCATGAATTTGCCCACTCACCCAACCTATCCAAGTCACTCTGCATCCTCTTAGCATCCTCCTCACAGCTAACACTGCCGCCCAGCTTCGTGTCATCCGCAAACTTGGAGATGCTGCATTTAGTTCCCTCATCCAAGTCATTAATATATATTGTAAACAACTGGGGTCCCAGCACTGAGCCTTGCGGTACCCCACTAGTCACTGCCTGCCATTCTGAAAAGGTCCCGTTTATTCCCACTCTTTGCTTCCTGTCTGCTAACCAATTCTCTATCCACATCAATACCTTACCCCCAATACCGTGTGCTTTAAGTTTGCACACTAATCTCCTGTGTGGGACCTTGTCAAAAGCCTTTTGAAAATCCAAAAATACCACATCCACTGGTTCTCCCCTATCCACTCTATTAGTTACATCCTCAAAAAATTCTATGAGATTCGTCAGACATGATTTTCCTTTCACAAATCCATGCTGACTTTGTCCGATGATTTCACCGCTCGCCAAATGTGCTGTTATCACATTTTTGATAACTGACTCCAGCAGTTTCCCCACCACCGACATTAGGCTAACTGGTCTATAATTCCCCGGTTTCTCTCTCCCTCCTTTTTTTAAAAAGTGGGGTTACATTAGCCACCCTCCAATCGTCAGGAACTAGTCCAGAATCTAAGTAGTTTTGAAAAATTATCACCAATGCATCCACTATTTCTTGGGCCACTTCCCTAAGCACTCTGGGATGCAGACCATCTGGCCCTGGGGATTTATCTGCCTTTAATCCCTTCAATTTACCTAACACCACTTCCCTACTAACATGTATTTCGCTCAGTTCCTCTATCTCACTGGACCCTCTGTCCCCTACTATTTCTGGAAGATTATTTATGTCCTCCTTAGTGAAGACAGAACCAAAGTAATTATTCAATTGGTCTGCCATGTCCTTGCTCCCCATAATCAATTCACCTGTTTCTGTCTGCAGGGGACCTACATTTGTCTTTACCAGTCTTTTCCTTTTTACATATCTATAAAAGCTTTTACGGTCAGTTTTTATGTTCCCTGCCAGTTTTCTCTCATAATCTTTTTTCCCCTTCCTAATTAAGCCCTTTGTCCTCCTCTGCTGAACTCTGAATTTCTCCCAGTCCTCAGGTGAGCCACTTTTTCTGGCTAATTTGTATGCCACAAACATCGGCAAGAAATGTCCACATCACACGACTTGTACCAGCAGGCCAACCTCCAGAGCACCATATAACATCAAAAGATGTAAGCATTCTGCAGGTTGCTCGGGATTGGAAAATGGACGTGGACTTGGAAAAAAAGCTTGTGTTTCCCCCAGACATTGCAGCTACAACGCTCCGGCCAGACATGGTCCTGTGGTCCACAACAGCCAAGCTGGCATATGTTGTGGAATTGACAGTACCATGGGAAGATGGTGTCGAAGAAGCTTATGAGAGGAAAAAGACCAGGTACTCTGAACTGGCAACTGAAGCTGCACAGAATGGCTGGAAGGCCAAGATTTTCCCTGTAGAAGTGGGATGCAGGGGATTCGTTGCTACATCTACGACCAGTCTATTGAAGAAGATGGGGGTGAGGGGTCACTCCCTCCAACAAGCAATCAAGTCTTTGTCAAATGCAGCAGAAGAAAGCAGCAATTGGATTTGGATTAAAAGGAAAGACAACAACTGGGCTGCAAGATGAAGATAGGAGGGTATGGAACTGAGGGGGGTGTATCTGGGATGCCAGGTAGCACCGTTGAGCCCTCTGGAGACGTTGTGGGCTTATCAACGAAACGTCAAAGAAGGAGGGTGCCCACCTGATGACCCCGATGATGTAACTACCCTCCCTCCTTGTCACCACTCTAAACCCACTACCAACATCGAGAGTGCCAACTTACCATAGGGATTGAAACATCAAGTCCTAGTAGCGCTACTGTGTGGGTAGAGAAGGGAGAGAAAGGGAGAAATGGAAGGGATGAAAAGGACAATTAATTACTTGTATGGTGTATATGTAGAGGGAGGGTATGGTCAAATTTACCAACCGACACAAAATAAACTATTTGTTATTGGGCTTCACTCATGAAGAAAAAAATTATTTTTAATTTCATAAGGCTGAAAATATGCAATGAAATTCCATATTAGTGTATCTGAGCCAGAAAATAGTGGTTCATATTTTACAAGCTTTGCAGATCCTTAAAGCCAGAACAGGTCTTAGTGTAGCCAGCAGATTTTCAAAATGTTCCAAAGAACATTGCAACCAATAGATTTTATTTCACATCCAAACGTTACAGAAGTTAATGTTGGTCATCGAGCACAGGAACACGGGATGAAACAGACAATACTGTCTAGAAGTTCATTCTAGGTTACTTCAGATTTGCTTTTGCATCCTATTCTCGGTCTAAAATCCATTCCATTGACTTCCATGCAGGAATGATGGAGAATTACAATACAATGAGGCGACAACCCAGCACGTTTGGCGCTATCAACTGGAGGGCCTGTGTACAGTATCTCAATAAATAAATACATTTCTAAATGTGAATTAGGAGATGGGCAGCAGAATTTGCGGAACCATGAGTTAACGTAGAATAGGATAAGTGAGGTGGGAGAGCATGTAAAAGGTCAATTCTAAGTTCATCATCATTGCCACATGGGCAAATTCTGCAGTCAATTTGCATATAATACCAAATGCAAATGAATATGTGAGCAGATAATTTGCATTATTTGTTTATGGAGGAATTTTGGCCCTGGCTATTAGGACATTTTTTTTTATCCTTTTGAAAGGTACCACAGAATTTTTTACATTCACTTGAGTGGGTATGTAGGTGTTGATTTAAACTTCCTGGTAAAACATCAAACTCAATTATTGCTTTAATCCAAATTCAAAATGTAGATTCATTATCCATCTCCAAAATATTCTAGAGAGATTACAGATGAAATACTTTGCGCATTAAATCACGATGATTTTATTTTTGTTCAAGGGCCTGTCAGATCTAACTTACTTATTTGTACTTATTCAAGTAAGAATGTTAGGATGGAAAGACTTTTGGAAAAAAGTTTTAATACGTACGAGCAAACTCACAAAATTTAATGAAACTATAATTATTCTCAGCTGTGTTTTCATGATGCAAATTATTCAAGAAAAATGTGAATTTTGTTATAATATTAGGAACTGAGTCATTAATGTATATACCATATGGGAATACAAAATCAAATAGTTCAAGTCAAATTAAATAGCCCTTAACATTCCTTTTCCTGTGTTTTTTATTTGTAGTACTGTTTAAATTATTGAATAAATTTGCCTTTTTCCCACTTTATTTCTATTGACATTTGAAAGTAGAGGTTATCCAAAATATGAGCGTATCATACTGTCTCATGGTGTCTAAGATCTTCCAAGTTGAGAAATATCCTGGTCATTAAATGTGGAATGAGTTGTTCACCGTTTGTTGTTACGGAGTTTATAACTGAACTTGCTCTTTTTTCTCCCTTGCCTTTTCCATAATAAATATGGATACAGTCATTAAATAGGTCAAATATTGACCATAATTTACAGGCTGTAATCAAACCATTTTCCGAAAATTGCACGTGACTGTAAGTGTGCATTTAATTCCTCAGGCATTTGGCTCCAGGCATTATAGCATCTGTTCAGTAAAGTAAGAACCATAGGCTAATAGGTTACTGCTGTTTATCTCAATGGCAGTCAGAATTGTTAAACCACTGGAGTATTTTCCATTACACTGCAATCTGCAGTAAAATAATACCATTAGCTATAGAATAATAATCTACTTGCAACATTCTTAAAGCAAGTATACTTAATTGTGATATATTTAATTCTTTACATTTATGAAAAGCCAATCTGTTAAATTAAGCCTCCCCATGATTGAACTGAAAAAGTATTCCAGTACTTCTAGTGATTTTTTGTGTTTCAGGACATTTTCAATTATCTGAAATTTAGAACATTGCTTTTTAATTTGATCAAATGATGCATTCACTGGAGTGAATTCAGATAATGAGGAAAAAGTGAAAAGCAGACAAAAGTCATACACAAAAGAGCATGAAATTAAAAGGTATGTTGTCAGACATCAGGAGAATGGTGAAATATATTGTAACTCATTTAAATTGTATACATGTTCTTGCAAACTGTTTTGTGTAAACAATGAACCCTTTGAGAATGTCATTAAAGGCATATACATTAGATGAGTAAATAGCTGAAGTTAAGATGGCCCATATAAAAGATTATTTGATGTAGTTCCTGCAGGTTGTTGTACTACATTAGGTCATAGTCCTCCATAATTGTATAGCAGTTATTAGAAGGCATGAAGCTTGATACTGGTCAGTAGATGTGCTGCAGACAATTTAATTTTATTTTGGTAATTACATTCATTTACTATTGAATAATTGTCAGTTAAATAGATTGAAAGAACATAGTGCTGTTCAATCATATGGTATCTAAATGAAATCTCTAATCTAACTATGCTAAGAACACTCACCACTACAGGAGTCACTAATAATTTTACTCTTTGATCTGCTTTGAAAATTCTGCGCATGGTCTTACTGTTCTTACCACTGCTAGTAGAAAGATGTGAATTAATTTACAAACCCACATGGGCAAATCTCCGTTTGGAGTTCTGGACATTTTTATTGTTGCCTTTTTAGTGTACTGTGACTTCTTTGACGTATTACAGCATTTAGAAATCTAAATTTATGGTAGTTATTAATACAAGAATTTCAACGAACAGAGCCTCTCCAGTGTCGTTTTATTTAGTTAAATATTTGGTCCAATGCACGCGAATTAAAGCTTCTGATTTGACTGGCTGTGAAAGCACATGCTATATTAACAAATGAATGCGGGTGTCAGGGGTTATCAACTGCATAATTACCTCACAATTCACTTTGCATTATACAGAGATTGCTCTGCTACCTCAGCAGCCACCTGCCTAGTTGATTTGAGATCAAAGTGTTTGTTCTATTGACATGCACGTTCATGTATTAATCTATTGCTTAACTCTTTACCTGACAAATAGGGTTAGGGTTAGGTTTAACTAATGGCAAATGAATGAAATAAACATTCACTTTGGAATCCCAGTGCCATATTATTCATACAAAAGGGGATTAAAGACTACATCTAGGGTCATTTAGTTAATTTAGTCCTTCAATGAAGGGTTTGCCAGAGGTGTTTGAGCAAATCTGCACTGAGGAAGTTTTGGTGAGGAAGTACATGTGATCAGAATGGGTGCTAGATTAGGCACTTTGTCTGCTGAAGTCTTGTGGCCTGAAGTGACAGAAAGGAAGCTAGAGCATAACATTTTATATTCACCAATTGGACACTCAGCAGACAAAAAATAACTTTCACCAGCAAAGAAAGCTGGGTGAAGAGGGTAATGATTTAATTTTTTTCAATAGAATGAATTACAGACCCTAACCTAAGGCTACTTCCATACCAAATTGAAAAACAGCTATTCTGAACTTCATTTACATTTGCAATTTATTGAGTCACAAAAGGAGATGCGCTCCAGAAATTACTCCCCCTCCCCCAAATTAGAGAGTACTTTAAATATGAAAGTGGTGACCATTTCCTGAATTGGATTGTGTGAAAGTCTGTTTGACAACTGCCTCTGTGGCTTCAGTTTGTGTTAATGGAGAAGTGCTCATTCTCAGCAGCAGTAAATGGTGGATGAATGGAAACAGGTACTGTTTGATGGCAGGAAAGTACAATGAGGTTACGGTGGTGTCAGGGGCCTGCTATCCTTGATAAGCCTAAACCTTTGTGCCACTGGTCTCCATTGGCGACAGATGGTGATGCTGTCCTGGCGAAATTGTTACCTTCATGTGACATGCAATATGTACATGCCCTGATTGTCCAGGGGAGTCTCCAGATGTCCCTCAGTAATTGACAGCAATGAATTGTTCTGCTTGTGATGAAGTGTGCTGTGTGCAGCATGATAGCCAGCATTATTGCAGAGATAAAAATGTTTAAAATCCACAATTAATATTTTAAAAAATGACAAATGTGTACCTTGTTTCTGTTTCTCAGTAATTATTATAAATGTGTATGAAATAGACAACTTATTCTTTGTTTATTGATATAATCGTTATCCAGTGCAACACAATTGTTGCCATCTTCTCAGTCTGTACCTAAAATTCAGCCTTATGCAGCCTTATGCTATATTCATGAGAGGCTGTGCACAACTTAAAAACAACTATTCTTTAGTTTAATTATGACTGGATAAAAAGCTTCTGATTATTAATAATAACAAGTTAGTCTGATTTGCAAAAATTTTCCTATAAGCTTACCACCTATGCATTAACTGCCCTGATTTAAAGGCCAAAAGCCATACGTACTTAGCAATGACATACATATTAAGTGCTAATTTTATTATCATTTTAAATGATGGGAAAATAATAAAGTTGCATGATTTTTTTCCACTTATCTGAAGTCTTTATCTTTATTTGAAGTCCCACAGTGTCACTTTTAATACCACAAAACATTCACAGTTTTATTTATAATAAACCTGCTGTGTAGTAATTGCTTGGTTATCTGTAAGCATTGTCTGAAATTTGAGTTGGTGTATCTGAGTATTTTAACACAAAGTGATATCTATATTTTACAGCACAGTTATTCATTTATAACTGAACGCTGCATGCACTTAGTGTGTTTTTAATGTCATCCATCTTTGAAGTGGTTGCCAATGTCAATATTAAATACTTGCAGCTATGCAAAAACTGGAAACTGGCAGAGAACAAGGTATAGATTTAGTTCTATCGTGTGGACATTCTTTTTCAAAATTAAGGGTTAATTCAAGAAAGGTAGACTTATAGCAAAAGTATTAGTTGTAAAAGAACTAAGAGGGCAGAGAGAAAGTATGGCATGAAAATATTACAACACCACAAATTTGAAATAATTCTGTTTGTGAATATATCCTTTACATAGGCCCCTGGTTTCCATTTTTGTGATGTTTCTTGTCTTAGCCCAACTACAATTGAAATTTTCATCCTTGTTTTTGTTATTTCAGAATAATGAGATGCTAATAAAGGTTCTGGGTGTCATTTAAACTTACTTCATTACCGATCACACCACAAGTCATGTACCTTTGCTCCATGCTCTAAAACCACATCCTTACTCTCCTGAATCCATTTCATTTTTTGAAGTACAATTGCTTGCATTGTAAACTGGATTATCACTTGCCTACTGATCCCTCAAATGCTTGCAGAACTACCTAGGCTCTGCATCCATCATCCTCATTCACATTTTCAAATGTCACTGTTTCCTACCTCTGAAACCACCTCCCAGGTCTATCAACAATGAGGAACTTATGGAGGAATTAACTTTTTGATCATTGCCAGAAAACATACGACAGCAATGAGTGCAAGATCTACACACTTCTGTTTATTAGGTACCATTCCCATCAATAGAACCTAACATGTGGAGTACAGTCAGCAGTTAATACCTGTATGTATTTAGCTTTAACAATCAGTGACAAATGTCTATCCAAACTTAAAAGATCTCCTGCTTTATCTGCTCATCTTAAGATATAGAGGCCTTGAACTCTGGATTTCCCAGTGCATCTCCCTCTTTCTTATCTTGCTTTTGGTTCATTCTTTGTGAAATCTGTATTCATGTGCAAGCATTTAGTCACCTCTCTTGTTAACTTGGTTGGTTTGGTGTTAATCTTTTTCTGCTACATGACACTTTGGTATATCAAAGTTTAAAGTTCAAAATAAATTTATTATCCAAGTATATATGGGTTACCAAATACTACCCCGAGATTCATTTTCTTGCACCCATTCACAGTAGAACAAAAACTACCATAGAATCAATGAAAAGACTAAGAAGCAACAATTATACAAAAGACACACTGTGTAAATACAAAAAAATTCAAATAATAGATAAATATATTCAGTGATCAATGCAGCCTTGTGGTGAGTAAAGTTGTCCAGAACGGTTCAGAAGCCAGATGGCTGAAGGGTAACAACTGTTCCTGAACCTGATTGCATGGGACTTAAGTGTCCTGTACCTTCTACCTGATGGTAGCAGCAAGAAGAGAATATCGCCTGGATGGTGGGGCCCTTGATGATGGATGCTGCTTCCTTTTTGAAGCACTCTTCGTAAATGTTTGTAGATGTTTGTACTCTTTGTAGATGTTTGTGGAGAAGAGACGAGCTGTAGTGTTAGCGGATTCATTAGTTAGGGGAACAGAAAGGAGGTCCTGTGGGCTAGAACGAGATTCCCAGATTGTATGTTGTACCCCTCTCCCCCTGCCCCCACGAGTACCAGGGTTAGGGCCAGCTTGGATCAAGTCCCACAGCATTCTTAAGTGGGAGAATAGGCAGCCAGAGGTTATGGTCCATATTGGTAATGATGACGTGGGTAGGAGGAGTGACAGGGTCCTACAAAGTGAGTTTAGGTGCAATGGTAATGAACAGGACCTCCATGGTTGCAATCTCAGGATTGCTACTCATGCCACATGCTAGTGAGGCCAGAAGTAGAAAGATCATACAGTTTAACATCTGGCTAAAGAGATGATGCAGGAGTGAGTGCTTCAGATTTTGGATCTTTAGGCTCTCTTTCAGGGAAAGTGGAGCCTGTACCAAAAGGACGGTTTGCACCTGAACTGATTGGAGACTAATATCCTAATGGGAAGGTTTGCTAGTGCTGCATAGGGGCTTTAAACTAGGGTTGCAGTGTGATAGGAACCAGAGCACCAGAACAGATCATGGAGTGATTGTGGAGAAAGTTCTTTTTAAATGCATACAAAATCAGGAACAAAGGCTGAGCATGGTGCGACTAGTGTTCCAGGTTATGTATATTTCAATGCAAGGAATATTGTTGGAAAGGTGAATGAGCTTAGTGCATGGATCAGCATGTGGAATTATGACATTGTGGCTGTCAGTGAGACTTGGTTCTGGATCTCAATGTTCCAGGGTTCAGTGGTTTTAGTCATGATAGAGCAGGAGGGATTAAAGGGGGAAGGGTGGCATTACGAGTCAGGGAAAATGTCACAGCAGTGCTCAGACAGAACAGGCTGGTGAGCTTGTCTAGTGAGGTTTTATGGGTAGAATTGAGTAATAAGAAAGGTATAATCACTTTAAAGGGATCATGTTATAGTCCACCCAACAGTCCGCAGATTTTGAGGAGCAAATTTAGAGAGAGATCACAGACTGTTACAAGAAACATAAGATTGTTATATTAGGTGATTTTAACTTTCCATATACAGAGTGGTATCCTATAATGTAAAGAGATGACAATAGACAATAGACGATAGGTGCAGAAGTAGACCATTCGGCCCTTCGAGCCTGCACCGCCATTCTGAGATCATGGCTGATCATCTACTATCAATACCCGGTTCCTGCCTTGTCCCCATAACCTTTGATTCCCCTATCCATAAGATACCTGTCTAGCTCCTTCTTGAAAACATCCAGAGAATTGGCCTCCACTGCCTTCTGAGGCAGTGCGTTCCACACCTCCACAACTCTCTGGGAGAAGATGGATGGGAAAGACTTTATCAAGTGTGTTCAGGAAGGTTTCCTTAATCAGTACATAGATGACAGTGTGTGATGCTAGATCTCCTATTAGGGAATAAGATAGGGCAGATGACAGAAGTTTGTGTAGCGGAACATTTTGCATCTAGTGATCATAATGCCATTGGTTTCAATGTAATTATGGAAAAGAATAGTTCTGGTCTTCCTGTTGAGATTCTAAATTGGAGTAAGGTCAATTTTGATGGTATCAGAAAGGATCAGGCAGTGTGGATGGGGACAAATTATTTTCTGCCAAAGGTGTACTTGGTAAGTGGGAGGTCTTTACAGGTGCAATTTGAGAGTACGGACTTTATAAGTTGATGTTGGAATAAAAGGCAGAGGTAACAAGTTTATGGAACCTTGGTTTTCAAGGGATATCGAGTCTCTGGTTAAGAAAAAGCAGGAGGTGCATAGCAGGTCAAGACAGGCAGGATCAAATGAGGTACTTGAAGAGTATAAGGAATGGAAGCGAACACTTAAGAAGGAACAGAGACAAAATGTTGGAGGAACTCAGCAGGCTAGGCAGCATCTATGGAAAAGAGTAAACAGTCAACCTTCAGGCCGAGACCCTTCATCAGGACTGAAACTCAGGAGTGCAAAAAGAAGCCATGAGGTTGCTCTAACAGACAAGGTGAAGGAGAATCTTAAGGGCTTTTTCAGCTATATTAAGAACAAAAAGATAGCAAGGACAAAATTGGTTTTCTGGAAGATCAGGGAAGTAATCTATGTGTGGAACAAAAAGAGATCGGGAGATCCTAAGTAGATTTTTTGCATTTATATTTAATTGGGAAATGGATACAGAGTCTTTTGATGTGAAGCAATACAGCAATGAGGTTCGTAAACCCTATGTAGATTTCAGAGGAGGTGTTTGCTCTCTTGAGGCAAATTAGGGTGAATAAATCCTCAAGGCTTGACAATGTCTTTCCTTGTACTCTGTGGGAAGCTAATGCAGAAAATATGGGGGAGCCGAGCAGAGATATTGAAAATTTCCTTAGCAATGGGGGAGTTGCCAGAGGATTGGAGGATAGGTAATGTTGTTCCGTTGTTGAAGAAATCCTCTACGAGTAAGCCAGGAAATTATAGGCCAGTGAGCCCGACATCAGTAGTGGGAAAGTTATTGGAAGGTATTCTAAGGGACCAGATGTATGAATATTTGGATAGACAGGGACTGATTAGGGGTAGTCAACATGGCTTTGTGTGTGGTAAGTCATGCCTAACCAATCTAATAGAGATTTTTGAGGAAGTTACCAGGAAAGTTGACGAAGGCAAGGCAATGTATATTATCTACATGGACATTTAGCAAAGCCATTGATAATGTCCCACATGGGAGGCTGGCCAAGAAGGTTTAGATGTTTGGCGTTCAAGATGAGGTAGTAATTGGATTAGACATTGGCTTTGTGGGACAAACCCAGAGAGTGGGAGTAGATGGTTGCTTCTCTGACTGGAGGCCTGTGACTAGTGGTGTGCCTGCAAAGACCGGTGCTAGGTCCATTGTTTATCAGCTATATATATCAATCATCTGGATGATAATGCAGTTAACTGGATCAGAAAATTTGTGGATGACACCAAGATTGAGGGTGTAGTGGACAGCGAGGAAGACTGTCAAAGCTTGCAGTCCTTTTAATAGAGGGGCGCCGTTTCAAAACAGAGATGCGCAGAAATTTCTTTAGCCAGAGGGTGGTGAATTTATGGAGTTTGTTGCCACAGGCAGCTGTGGAGGCCAGGTCACTGGGTGTATTTAAGGCAGAGATTGACAGGTTTTTGATCGGACATGGCATCAAAGGTTAGGGGGAGAAGGCTGGGAACTGGGGTTGAAGAGGAGATAGAAAAAAAGGATCAGCCGTGATTAAATGGCGAAGCAGACTCGATGGGCCAGATGGCCTAATTCTGCTCCTACATCTTTTGGTCTTATGCAGTGGGATCTGGAGCAGCTGGAAAAATGGGCAGAGAATTTGCAGGTGGAATTCAATGCAGACAAATGTGAGGTGTTGCACTTTGGAAGGACCAATGAGGGTAGGTCTTATATGGTGAGCGGAAAGGCACTGAGTAGTGCAATAGAATAGGAGGATCTGAGAAAACAGTTCCGTAATTCCTTGAAAGTGATGTCACAGGAGGATAAGGCCGTAAAGAAAGCTTTGTCACATTGGCCTTCATGAATCAATGTGTTGAGTACAGATTTGGGATGTTATGTTGAAATTGCATAAGACATTGTTGAGGCCTAATTTGGATTATCGTGTACAGTTTTGATCTCCCACCAACAGACATGATGTAAATAAGATTGAAAGAGTGCAGAGAAAATGTATGAGGATTTTGCCTGACCTGCGTTATAGTGGAAGCTTGAATAGGTTTGGACTTTATTCTCTAGACCGTAGAAGATTGAGGGGTGATTTGATCGAGGTATACAAATTATGTGGTGTACAGATCAGGTAAATGCAAGCAAGCTTTTTCCACCGAGGTTGCGTGAGTCTACAACTAGGGGACATGGGTTAATGGTGAAAAGTGAAATGTTTAAGGGGAACATGAGGGGGATTATCTTCACCTAAAGGATGTTGGGAATGTGGAATGAGCTGCCAGCATCGTTTGTGGATGTGAGCTCAATTTCAGCATTTAAGAAAAGTTCAGTTAAGTACATGGATGAGAGGGGTATGGAGGACTATGGTTTGGGTGCAGGTCAATGGGACTGGGCAGATTAATATTTTGGCATGGATTAGGTGGGCCAAAGGCCTATTTCTGTGCTGCAATGTTCTATGACTCTGTGATTCTATGTGCTCAGTGGTGTGGAGTGTTCTCCTGTGATGATCTGAGCTGTATCTACCATTTTCTTTGGGCTTTACTCATAGCAACAATTTCACAAAACAATTAGTTGTCTCTCTTTACAGCTGCAAGTCTAGAAACAGAGAGTTTTATCTCCTGTAATTCTTGGATTAAAACATGCAAAATATTTTTCAATGAAGATTCAGTAACATACTTTGAAATATCGGACATAATAATTTCATCAGCATAAGTTCTGCCCGTAAGGTGCATGGAAGCAAAACGTAGTTCCTAGTTCCTTTTGATGTTATTACTGTTCCTAGTCATTGCTAAAATGCATGAAAAGTCTGAAAAGAGAGTTATAATCCATACTGTATTTTTCATAACCTCTTTAGTGAGGATCTGCCTCAACATCATTATTTACATTTCAGCTGAACTAACATTCCTTCTCTAATAGAAATGGAGAACAGAAGGTGCAGTTGCATCTGTCGCTCTTGATTGGATGGAAATTAAATATTTTTTGCAGCCGACCTCAGTACCTACAGGGAGCGATTCTCTCGCACTGAGTGCTGACCTCGGCAATAATTTAAACTCTTGAGCACTGACTTGAATGCTCTGCTGGTAGTAGCAGCAATATTTTTCTGGAGGACAGCAGAATCTAATGTGAAAATATTTCAGTCCTCACAGCCATTCATAAAAATGTAGGAAAATTCAGTGCATCCTGAAGAAAACAAATATTTAGAATCTTTTAGAAATACACTGTATACCTCCTATTATGTCATAAAGTGGATTGATTAAAACTGGTTTATTGTGCTTCAGTATTTGCAGTAAATAAGTGTATTATTGGATTAACTAGGCTTTCAAATTAAATGTCCATTCAAAATCAAGTTTTCAGTGAAATTTGATTTAGGTCACAGTTTTTTTATGACTCAATGCACAAGTTCCATAAAACATCAGCTTATTCAAAATTGAGGAAAAAACTGTGAAAATGAAAGAAAATAATCTTTGTATAGGGAAAACTAATGAAACAAAAACAATTAATACTTAAAGTGTGACAGGAATATCTAATTATACTGTCCAAATTGGTCATGAATATTATCAAAAGGATTTGTGCAAAGAGGTGAATGCATTTAAATACTAATGTTTTTTTGTCTTTTGCCATTTACTAAGCTCTCTAATACTGCCATACATTATGAACAGTTAATTAAGAAAAGTACCAGTATATCAATAATTTTTTCTCTCTCCCCGTGTCTGTGTGTGTTATGCGCGCAACTTGATTTCAAATAATTTGCATATTTATACAGAACAAAATGCGTGAAAGAGTGGGAGGCATTGTAATTCATCTCAGCTGCTCATTTACACTCGCCTTTCAGGGAGCGTAATCAGGAGCTGGTGCTGAGATGTGGGGGCCACACCTGCTCTATACATATTGAGAGATCTCACTCCGGCTGTGCAGCACGCGTGCTTTTTACGCTGACCACAGTACTTTTCCCACCCCCAATCAGTTGATAAATCCTCCAGAAGGTTTTTTCTGCTCCACTAGGCTCTTTGGAATACAAGGCTGGGAACTTTAAACCAGCATCAGAAACAACATTAGAGAAAGCCAAATTTTCCAAATTAGGCCTAACACCATATCAATCAGTGTGAAAGCTGTAATAGTCCAAGTATCAGGGAACTATTTTTGCCTTTTAATGGTTCCCTTGTGCAGATTCTATTTTTAATCATGTTTGTGTCAGTGAATAATGAAGCTCGGCTCTTCCCATTATCCCCCATGTCTTTTCCGTTCTCCTTGATGTCAAGGTTAGTATAGTGCAGGCTGCAAAAATCTCCATGAACACATGCCCATACGAATGTTGAGTGATACACAGCAAAGGACACTAAATCTGGACAATTTTCCCTCCGGTACCGAAGCTTGAAATTGGCAGAATCATTCATGGAAGAAATTGAAATTTAAAGTGGCTTCACAAGGAAAATACCAAACTTTTCAACCAGGCCTCATATGGAAAACAAACTATCCAAATAAAATTGACACACTTACCAAGTTCTAGTTGAAATTTACAGTGATACCAAAACATTTTCTATAAGCCATCTTTGAATTCAAAATGTGCTTCATCCAGACCAGTGGCTCAATGGAGCCCAAGTAATAATTGAATTCTACGAACATCTGGCATTAGTAACTAGAATACATTATAGTAGAATTGCACTAAATAATACGTTACAGAGCCAACTTCAAAGTATAATCCAAGTGTGAGTTCTGCCTAGTGTAATCATTGTAAGTTTTATTTTGATAAAGTTAAATGTTTCTTCTAATTTATAAATTCTAGATATTTCACATTTGCTGGAATATGATTTTGACCGTAAGACGTACAGTAGGAGCAGAATTAGGCCATTCGGCCCATCAAGTCTGTTTCACTATTCCATTATGGCTGATTTATTATCACTCTCAACTCCATTCTTCTGCCTTCTCCCTGTAACCTTTGATGACCTGACTAATCAAGAACATATCAAACTCTGCTTTGAATATAGTTAGTGACTTGGCCTCCACAGCCATCTGTGACAATGAATTCTGCAGATTCACCACCTTCCCCTGGCTGTAGAAATTCTTCCTCTTTTCTATTCTAAAGTTTCACAAGCAAAAGGGAGCAGAACCTCTTCTGAGCAACTATTTTATATAGATCCATTGTGTTCAATATCATACCACCTACCGGTCTGGCGCAGCTAACATCTAAACTAAGATATAGTTGTCAGATTCAGTTAGGCCAATAACTTTAAAGATCCTTTTATTTAACTGGTCCTTCATGGCTATTGGTCTTTGCAAGTCTTGTGTGATGCTTTGGAGTTGATGCAAGTTGTTCGAGAGGAGCAGACTGAAATTGTACATTTCATGTTTGACACTTTCCATGTTATTTTCTCCTCCACCCAAGCTTCCTGTCTGTTGTTTCTTTTCTTTGGTCACATTTAGTTGTACTTCCCCTTTCAAAAGTAATTTGATCCAGTAATTTTTAATCCAAAAATTTAAGCCAGTCCTTTCCTTAAAACAAAGTGTCAAGCAACGAATACGAGCAGGTTCTAAGAATGAACTTTGGTTTATGTTGGAATTTATCAGACCTTTATGCTGACTGAGGATACTTCTTGCCTCCTGATCTATTGTAAAGGATAGTCGTTGACCGTGCACAGACAAGCAGCAAATGAGATGCAGTTGTAATTAATTAATGTTTCAGATGGTTCATTGAGAGTTGTTGGATAGTTTATTCAATTTAAGCAAGCAGAAATGGCTTTTGAAACACTTGAAGCATTCAACTCCAACAGGCCCATACACTCAGTGGGCACTTAATTGGGCTCACCTGTACACCTGCTTGTTAATGCAACTATCTAATCAGCCATTCATGTGGTAGCAACTCAATGCATAAAAGCATGCAGACATTGTCAAGACATTCAGTTGTTGTCAGAACAAGTGTCAAAATGGGGAAGAAATATAATCTAAGTGACTTTGACTGTGGAATATTTGTTGATGCCAGATGGGGTGGTTTGAGTATTTCAGAAAATGCTGATCTCCTGGGATTTTCATGCAGAACATTCTCCAGAGTTTACAGAGAATGATATGAAAACAAACAAACGAAAATCCAGTGAGTGACAGTTCTGTGGGCAAAAATATCTTCTTAATGTGAGAGATCCAATGAGAATGGCCAGAGAGGATCAAAAAACCAGAAAAGTGACAGTAACTTAAGTAACTACATGTTACAATGATGATGTGCAGGAGAGCAGTTCTAAAAGCACAGCACATCAAACCTTGAAGTGGATGGTTTATAGTAGCAGAAGACCACGAACATACACTCAGTGGCCACTTCATTAGTTGCAGGAGGAGGTACCCAATAAAGTGGCCACTGAGTGTATGTTCCTTGGTACAGTGGTTTGGATTGCCTGGTCAATATACGTGGGTCGTGATGTGGGGTTTTAATCCATTATCTTTTGTTTCAGATGTCAGAACTCAATCAATGCATGTTTGACATAATGCAGGATATAAATTTTATACAAATGATCTAATCACGTTTGTTAGTTGCCTAGATACACGATTGCATTGTAACACAAGAACCTGAATATTTCTCTATGTGTGGAAAATATTAAACTCACTTTGCTGGGTTCAATATCCAATAAAATACTTATTTTTTTAATCTATTATAGTCATTTATTTCCATATTGGCTTTACTTACTCATCAAACGGCCTCATTGTTGACAGGATACAGGGATGCAGAGAAAGATAATTTTTGGTGACTGGCCAAACTGTTTCCAGTTACTTCTTGCAAGAAATAACTTTCTATGCTTTTTGCAGATAAACAGGACACCCGCATACCTATGTCATTTCTCAGTGTTACAAAGATGACTTGCTTATTAACACTTCTACCTTGTTTCTATCAAATTTCTCATTGAACTGTTCACCTGTGAATTATCTGCTACTAAGAGGGAATGTGCCAAGTAATGGGCCTACTAGAGAATTCAATTTGCAATCTGTAGTGGCAAATTCTTTTATCTTTGTGTAAGTACTCCCTACAAATGCATACCATACTGTGCATTTATTCTGCCTTCATACCTAGTCAAAGGAGTAGCTGCAGCATGATTTCCAGCCAAGTCATAAACTGGTTTGTGCCGCTTAGCATCTTTTTTGGCTGGCATTTTTGCCTTGGGAGGGAGCTGCTTATGTATGTTCACATATAGTATGTGTGTGCAGCATTTTCCTAAGCATGATAAAGTTAAAACAATATATCTTGCAGCTTCTAGATATACAGTATACTGTAACTGAAATGATGGTCACTTTTAAAAATTGGAAAATGCGTTTTTGTATTTATTTATTGTAGGGATCCAGGAGTCACTGTTGTGACCAAGTGTAATTATCCCTCCACTGAGAGAATTGCTAGGCCATTTTAGAGGACATTTAAAGTCATCCACATTGTCTGGAGTTACATATACACCAAACCAGGATGCTGGAAATCCAAAGTAACACACACAAAATGCTGGAGGAACTCAACAGGTCTGGCAACATCTATGGAAAAGAGTAAACAGTCAGTGTTTTGGGCCGAGACCCTTCATGAGTCCTGATGAAGGTTCTTGGCCGGAAACATCAACTGTTCACACTTTCCCATGTATGTTGCCTGGGCTGCTGATTTCTTGCAGCGTCTTGTGTGTTGCTCAGGTAAGAGATGTTTTACCTGAAGTATATTAGTGAAGTGGATGGGTTTGGAGTTGTGCTCCTAAACTTAAATCAAAACAATGTTAGTTTGCCTCTAAAAGGGTCCTCACGCTGTTCCTTTGTGGTAGCATCTGAAATGTTTACTGCAATACTTACATTACTACAACATAGCAGCCTTTTGACAAAAACTAAATTTTGCCCACTGTTCATCATATATTCCCATAGAACCGGGTTTTGCATGGAATTTACTGTAAATTAAGGAGGCAAAACACATAGCAGTCTCTCTGGGACCTGTACAAATATGTGAGGCAACTCTTTAAGAAATCAGCTTGAAGGCTCAAGAATGAACAGAGGCTGAACTGGGATCATTTTAAGAGGAAAGTTAGGCAAAGAAACAAAAATAAAGAGAATGGGAAAGGAAGAAAGATTGAATGTAGGCAGAGAAATAAAGGACAAGGAACATTTAATAATTAAATTACTTTTTAATATCTCAAAATCTCCAACAATAATTAAAATCTGGAGGATAAGACTCTATATTCTAAACTAAAATTCAAATGCCAGAGAGGTTGTTTGCCTGTAATTAAAACTTCCATTGTTCATGGAGAAATAATTACATTGCTGTGAACATTCTAACTCTCTGGCACAGTTTGTTCCAACCTCAGAGACAACAGCAGCAACTTTATTGCCATATGAAAGGTGAATTAGATTGCAAGACAATATTCCAACACTGTTTTGGGATGAACAGAGTCTGTCTGACATCAGCTTCACAATTTCTGCCTTTAAATGTGTCTCCTACAGCCCAATGTCAGCATAGGTAATGGCAAGTGGTTGCTTAAACTATATTTTAAATACAAGATCAATAAAAAAAATCAAATACTATACAAAAAGGCAGAGGTTAAAGGGTAATGCTCCGGATATTAGGACAACGAAGAGGTGGTCTCAGGAACCAGAGGAGTGGCTATGGGATTGCTTCAAGTTGATAAACTGCGCCATGTTCAAGGACTCATCTGTGGATCTGAATGAGTACACCATGGCTGTCAGGGACTTTATTAAAATCGTTGTAGATGAGTGTGGCCCCACAAAATCATTAAGTAACTTGCCCAACCAGAAGCCCTCGATGAACAATCTACTGATCAGAAGGATTCAAGTCTGGTGACCAAGAAAGTTACAAGAGGTCCAGGTATGATCCTTGGAAAGCCACCTCATGAGTGAAGTGGAAGTTCTGGACTAAACTTGAATCAATGAAGGATGCTCGACAGTTGTGTCAGGGCTTGAATACTACAATCTCTGATAAAGTTAAGTCAGACAACATAGATGACAACAGGGCTTTGCTCAATGCTTGCTTTGACTATCAAGACATAGAGGAACTGTCATGAACTCGCACAGCCCCCTGAAGATCCTCTGATTTCAGACTTTGAGGCTGATGCGTGAGCAGCCTTCAGGAGGGAGAACTCACAAAAAGCATCCAGCCCAAACAGGGTACCTGGCCAAGTATTAAAATTTGTGCTGATCAACTCACTCGAGTGTTCACTGAAATCTTTAACCTCTTGCTTCGGCAGTTTGTACCCACCTACTTCAAGCAGGCTTCAATTATACCAGTGCCTAAGAAGAACATGGCAGCCTGTCTCAATGACTATCGTCCAGTAGCACTTATAGCCACAGTGATGAAGGGTTTCACAAGACTGGTGATAAAACGTGTCAACTATAGTCTAAGACGCAACTTGGATCCACTCCAATTTGCCTACCGGAGCAACATGTCCACAGCAGGTGCCATCTCATTGGCTCTTCACTTAACACTGGAAGATCTGGACAGCATAGATGCATACATCAGGATGTTCTTTATCATCTGCAGCTCAGCATTTAGTACCATGATCCTCTCAAAACTAATCAATAAGCTCTGTGACCTTGGCCTCAGTATCTCCTTATGCAACTGGACCCACGATTTCCTCACTTGCAGACGCCAGTCAGTTCAGATTGGGAACACCTCCTTCATGATCTCCATGAGCACAGGTGAACCACAGGCTGTGTGCTTAGCCCCCAGCTCTACTCACTTTACACTTATGACTGTGTGGCTAAGCACAGCTGCAATGCCATATTCAAGTTTTCTGATGACACCACTACTGAAGGCCAAATCAAAGGTGGTGTTGAATCAGCATCTGGGAGGGAGATTATAAACCTGGCTGAGAGGTGCCATAACGACAACCATTTACTCAATGTCAGCAAGACAAAGAAGCTGGTTATTGATTTCAGGAGGAAGAAACCAGAGATTCATGAGCCATTCCTCATCAGAGGATCAGCAACTTTAAATTCCTCAGTTTTATTATTTCAGAGGACCTGTCCTGGGCCCAGCATGTCAGTGCAATTATGAAGAAAGCACGGCGGTACCTCTACTTCCTCAGCAGTTCGTGAAGATTCGACATGACGTCTGAAATTTTGACAAACTTCTATTGATGTGTCGTGGAGAGTATATTAACTGGCTGCATCACAGCCTAGTATGGAGACACCTATGCCCTATGCCCTTGAATGGAAAATCCTACAAAAAGTAGTGGATATGATCCGGACTATCATGAATAAAGCCATCCCCACCACTGAGCACATCTACACAAAATGTTATTGCAGGAAAGCAGTATCCTTCGTCGTGACCTCCACCACCCATGACATGCTCTTTTCTCACTGCTGCCATCAGGACAAGGTACAGGAGCCCCAGGACTCACATCAGCAGGTTCAGGAACAGTTATTACCCCTCAACTATCAGGCTTTTGAACTAAAGGGGATAATTTCACTTGCCCCATCATATTCCCACAAACTATGAATTTAATTTCAAGGTCTCTTCATCTCATATTCTCGATTTATATTTGTTTGTTTATTTATTGATTGACTGATTGATTGATTTATTTATTTTCACAGTGTATTGTCTTTTGCAGACTGGTTGAACACTCAGGCTGGTGTGGTCTTCCATTGATTCTATTATGGTTATTATTCTATTATGGATTTATTGAGTATGCCCACAAACAAATGAATCTCAGAGTTGTATTTGGTGACATATATGTACTCTGATAATAAATTTATTTTTGAAATTTGAACTTTGAAAATCCAGCCCATTGTGAATGTGCTTTTTAGGTTCTTTTGGAAATATAACAAAAAATCTAATCTACAACTGTTGTAACACTCTATAGTGAAAATTTGTTTTTTTTATACACCTTGATAAAATTCAAAGGAGCAGTGAAAAATTTGCACTAACCCTTATACTTGCTAAATATAATTTTGTTTTAAGTATGATTAAGCTTTAACTTAAACGCTTGGTTTACCTCAATCTCCTTTCCTAAACAGTAATGCTTTATTAAAATGAATCCTAACAATTTCAGAAAATTGATATCAAAAAATAATTTGTAGAAAAGAACAGCACTATGAGCTAAATTCTTGGCAACCAGCATTTACCATATATTTAAATAGCCTTGAATGGCGGGGACTGGCCTATTAACTTATAAATAGTTTAAATCAGTGTTTAAAATTATTACCTGAAATGTAATTAGTGTCAAATTATTATTGTACAATAGTTTACTACATATATAGTATGGGGTTATACTATTATTAAACTCAACCACTAAGAAAAATAATTCAATAATGTAATTACTATTTTCAAGTCATTCTTAATTAATTTTGCGTTTTACAAGCTTTGCCTCCGTAAAGACATAATTATTTCTGTACAGATTTATCAATGTTTGTTATCTGGATAAAAAATGAAGATGTACAGTAGCTCTTTGATTTGTCTGTTTTCTTTTTGTTTTCTCCTAATAGCACTGCAACAATTATTTATTCATTTACTTAAGTGATGAATGACATCAGGATTAAGCTTTTAAAGATCTTGATCCCAAGCAGTATTTGGCTGTTGCTTGATAGCTTTAAGCAGTAAAATACAACCACGCATGAAGAAGCCTTGACATATTTACCACTGCACACCCACCTACAGGAAACATTTTGAACATAATAGCTACCTTTAATGAAACAACAACTAATGACTAAAAAAGGTAACTCAAATTAATATTTATCCAGTGTACCAGGCCTACATTGAAAATGGACCCACAGCTGCTGCCTCAAAGTTCTGTTTAAAATATACATGTAAATTGTTGCTATCAGATTTTACTGAATGTAAGCTGAGCAAGCTTGGATAACACAATACACGTAATGAATTCTAAAACGCCATGAATGTTATCTAAGAACCAAAAGTTATCAATGTTATTTGAGTTTTGAGCTCTGTTATGTTCTTCAAATAACCTCTAAGTGGTATTTTCTTCATAGATCGGGATAGTTTTCATTGAGTTTATTTTTTCCTCTTATGGCAGATGTTGTGACAGACACCAACAGACAGCAGGGTCTGTGATTGAAGGGAAGTGCTGTTATACCCATGCAGTGATATCAGGCTTTACCTTACTGCATTTTACAGGAATGCAAAACATAGCTCATTGTGTAATACGTAATAACAAATTTATTGTTTAGCACATAACTTCATCTCATTATTCAGGTAATGAAGTAAATGTTAGTGCTGGCATGGAAGTATTTTGCATAAGAAAATTGGCACAAATTGTTTTGAGGCATTTTCTGGTGGTATTGTTATTTTGAACAATTCGAGATTGTACATTTTAATGTTCATTTAATTTTTGTGCAAATTCCTTACACGTTTCATTATAAAGTACTTTGTCTATGTGTCTTTTACATGTGGTTAATGCATTGCTTTTAAATGAAGTAGTAATTTACTAGGTCTTTTACTTATAGAAAAACCAGATGATTAATTGTCTTCATCAGTGATCTGACAATTAACCATATAGTTTTATGATAAGTTACGATATTTGTAGACAGCCACATTTCCATTTCATTGAAAAGCTGCTACCAAGCAAGTACATGACCATGAGATGCAGAAATAAAATGTTTCCTTTAACACTGACACGCTCAGATAATAATCATAGAAGATAAAATTATACAGCAAAGGAACAGATCTTTCAGACTATAATGTTATACCAAACTAATTTAACTAGGAATTAAGTGCCTAACTAAACTAATCCCTTCTGCCTACACAATGTCCATATTCCTCTGTTCTCTGCATATTCATGTGACTATCTAAGAGCATCTTAAATGCCTCTGTTGGATTATCTTCCACTACCTCCTTTAGCAGGGAATTCCAGGCATCCACTATTCTCAGTGTAAGGAGACTTGCCCTGCACATCTCCTTCTCACTTTAAATAAGTGTTCTCTAGTTTTAGATATTTTGATTCAGGTATAAAAAATACCAATTGTCTACTCAACCTATGCCTCTCAAGGTCTTATGAACTTCTATCAGGTCTCCCCTCAGTCTCCACTACTCCAAGTAATAACCAAAGTTTGTCCAGCCTCCCCTTTTGGCATATGCCCTCTAAGTGAGGCAAAATCCTGGTAAACCTCTTCTGCACCCTTTCCAAAGCCTCTGCATCTTTCCTGTTGAATTGAATGCAATATTCCAAATGCAGTCCAACTAGAGTTTTATAAAGCATACCATAGAACTTCTTTACAATCCTATCAACCTGTG
This sequence comes from Mobula hypostoma, assembly GCF_963921235.1. NCBI lineage: Eukaryota > Metazoa > Chordata > Chondrichthyes > Myliobatiformes > Myliobatidae > Mobula > Mobula hypostoma. The sequence continues at coordinate 197,398,042 of NC_086098.1, forward strand.
CAGCCATTTTCAGGGAACTATCATCTTAGACCTCAAGGTACCTCCGTACATTAACATTTTTAAGGGTCTTGCTATTTACAATATATGGTCCCTTTACATTTGATCTCCCAGTGTAGAACTAGTCACATATGGCCAGACTAGACAGGGGCAATTCAATTCTTTCTGAAAAGGACAGAAACTATAGCTTGTTTATTGTGTGGGGGAACTCAGCAACCAACAGCTCCCTCAGACCTTATTTTTTTTTTGTGAGGTTTGCTCCATTTCTTGAAATAAGAAATTGGTGAAAATAACCCCATCTGGAAAACAGGTAACAGAGATACAGTACCTCTATAATTATTCCCACCCTGTCACTTGTACTATATATACACCTCTTCTCACCTTGTCACTTGTAAAATACCATTCCTTTCTCTCAATTCCTCCGTCTCCGCTGCATCTGCTTTCAGAATGAGGCTTTTCATTCCAGAACCAATGAGATGTCCGCCTTCTTTAAAGAAAGGGGCTTTCCTTCCTCGTCCATCAATGCTGCCCTCACCAGCATCTCTTCCATTTCACGCATGTCTACCCTCATCCCATGAACCTGCCACCCCATCAGGGATAGAGTTCCTCTTGTCCATACCTACCACCCCTACATCCAGGACATAATTCTCTGTAACTTCTGCTGTCTCCAATGGTATCCCACCTCAAAGCTCGTCTTTCTCTCTCCCCCACTTTTTGCCCTCCCAGGGATCAATTCCTCCATGATTCCTTTGTCCATTTGTCCTTCCCCACCGATCCCCCTCCTGGTAAGCAGAACAAATGCCACACCTGCCCCTACACCCCCTCCCTCACTACCATTCAGGGACCCAAACAGTCCTTCCAAGTGAGGTGACACTTAACCTGTGAGTCTGTTGGGGTGACCTACTGCATCCGGACCTCCCGATGTGACCTCCTGTATATTGGTGAGACCCGACATAGATTGGGAGACTGTTTTGCCAAGCATCTATGCTCCGTCTGCCAGGAAAAAAACAGGATATCCCGCTGGCCACCCATTTCAATTCTACTTCCCATTCCAATTCTGACATGTCAGTCCATGACCTCCTCTACTGCTCCCTTGAGGCCAGACTCAGGTTGGAGGAGCAACACCTTATACTCCATCTGGGTAGCCTCTAACCTAATGGCAGGAACGTTGATTTCTCAAACTTCTGGTAATTGCTCTCCCCTCTTCTTCACCATTCCCCATTCCCATTTCCCTCTCTCACCTCATCTCCTGACCTGCCCATCACCTCCCTCTGGTGCTCCTCACCGTTCCCCTTTCTTCCATGGTCTTCTGTCCTCTCCTATCAGATTCCCCCTTCTCCAGCCCTGTAGCTCTTCCACCAAGTGACTTATTAGCTCTTTACTTCACGCCTATGCCCTCCTGGATTCACCTATCACCTACTACCTTGTAGTTCTTCCTCTCTTGCCTCCACCTTCTTACTCTGACTTCTCATCTCTTTTCTCCAGTCCTGATGCAGGATCTTGGCCCAAAATATTGACTATTTACTATTTTTGATAGATGCTGCCTGGCCTGTTGAGTTCCTCTAGCATTTACTGTGTATTACTTTGATTTCCACCATCTGCAGATTTTCTCTTGTTTGTGAGGTAACAGATAGTAAGGGGAATTTGATAAAAGAATGCAAATCCTAATCTCCAATGTTAATACACCTGTATACAATTTGCTTTTAAGGAATGCAGGGAAAAACAATTTCTTGTGTCAGAACTTGCAGTCTTAAATGGTGTTCTTAAAGTGAAAATTGTAGAACTTGTAGTCTGATATGGTGTTAGTGATATCAAAATACAATCCTTGAATTCTGTTGAACAAATGATAAATAGACAGCTAAGGAATCCTATAATCTCCTTTTAATTATTTGTATTCATAATCGCCTTGACAGCCTTCTAAGTATCCACTGCAACTTTGAGAAATGGGTCGACAATGGAGGCTGAGGAATTAGCAGTCAGATAATGAATGAAGTTTGGGTCATTTGGCCATCATTTCCAAAATAGATAAGAGTAGCTGCAGGTTCTTTAGAAAGTCTTTGGCAAGCCTAATTATTACTTAAGAAGACCATTCAGCATATGCAGTCTATGCCAGATCTCATAACAATCCTATTCTTCCCATTAAAACCATAAGACTGTTAGACCATAAGGTATAGGAGCACGACCAGTCATTTGGCCCATGAGTCTGCTGTGCCATTTCATCATAGCTTATCCAACTTTCCTCACAGCCCAAATCTCTTACCTTCTCCCCATAACCCTTCATGCCTTGACCAATCAAGAATCTTTCAACCTCTGTCTTTAATGTATATAAAGATGTGCCCTCCTCAACTGCCTGTGGCAAAGAATTCAGCAGATTCACCACTCACTGACTAAGGAAATTCCCCCTCTAAAAGGACACGGCTCTGTTCAGAGGCTGTGTTCCTTGGTCTTAGACTCTCACGCCATAGGAAACATCCTCTCCACATCAATTCTATCATGGCCTTTCACCATTCGATAGGATTCAATGAGATCATCCCTCATTCTTCTGAATTCTAGTGAATACAGGCCCAAGCCATCAAGTGGTCTTCATATAACAAGCAATTCCATCCTGGAATCATTTTCGTGAACCTTCTTTTCATGAGCCCTCTCCAGTTTCAGCACATCTGTTCTAAGATAATAGGCTGAAACCTGTTCACAATTCTCCAAATGAGGCCTCACCAGTGCTTTATAAAGTTTCAATATTACATTTTTGAACTTATATTCCAGTCCTCTTGAAATGAAAGCTAACATTGCATTTGCCTTTCTCACCGCAGCTCAAGCTGTACATCAACCTTTAGGGAAGCCTGCACAAGGACTCCCAAGTCCCTTTGCACCTCAGTTTTTTGTATTTTCTCTCCATTTAGAAAATAGTCAACTCTTTCATTTCTTCTACCAAAGTGCATGACCATACACATACCAACACTATATACCATCTGCCATTTCTTTGCCCATTCTCCTAATCTGTCTAAACCATTCTGTAGCCTCTCTACTTCCTCAAACCTACCTGCCCCTCCACCTATCTTCATATTGTCTGCAAACATTCCAACAAAGCCATCAATTCCATCATCCAAATCATTGCCATAGAATGTAAAAAGAATTGATCCCAACACAGACCCCTGTGGAACACCACTAGTTACCGGCAGCCAACCAAAAAACTCTCCTTTTATTCTTTCCTGCCAATAAGCCACTGCTTTATCTATGCTAGAATCTTTCTTGTAATACTATGGGATTGTAGCTTGTTAAGCAGCCTCATATGTGGCACCTTGTCAAAGGCCTTCTGAAAATTGAAGTACACAACATCAACTGATTCTCCTTTCTCTATCCTGCTTTTTATCTCTTCAAAGAATTCCAACAGATTTGTCAGGAACCATTTTCCCTTGAGGAAACCATACTGACTGTGGCCTATTTTATCATGTGTCTCCAAGTACCCTGAGACCTCATCCTTAATAACCGACTCCAACATTTTCACTGAGGTCAGGCTAACTGGCATATAGCTTCCTTTCTTTTGCATTTTTACCTTCTTGAAGAGTAGAGTGATATTTGCAATTTTCCAGTCTTCCGGAACCATTCCAGAATCAGTGATCTTTGAAAGATCATTACTAATGACTGCACAATCTCTTCAACCATCTCTTTCAGAACTTTGGGTCAAGGTGACTTATCTACCTTTAGACCTCTCAATTTCCGAAGAACTTCTCTCTAGTTATGGTAACTTCTGATTTTGCCTGTTGTTGAGGGGGATGGTTGCAGGGGTATTCTGCACTGGCTCCGTAACCCCTTTCCCCTTCCTGACTGTCACCCAGTTTCCTGTGTCCTGCACCTTGGGTGTAACTACCTCTCTATATGTCCTATCTATCACCCCTTCAACCTCCTGATTGATCCGGAGTTTATCCAGTTCCAGCTTCAACTCCTTAACGTGGTTTGTTAGAAGCTGCAACAGGATGTGTTTTTTTGCTGATTGTAGTTGTCAGGGTCACTGGAGGTATCCATACCTTCCCATATCCTGCAAGAGGAGCATTTCACTATCCCACTGTTCTAACTTGGCAGATATAAAGAAGAGAAACCACCGAAACCATAGAACACTACAGCACCGAAAACAGGCCATTCGGCCCTTCTAGTCTGTGCCAAAAATTTATTCCGCTAGTCCCATTGACCTACACCCAGACCTCTCCCATCCATGTATCTATCAAACTTATTCTTAAAAATTAAGAGTGAGCCTGCATTTACCACGTCAGATGGCAGCTCGTTCCACACTCCCACCACTCTGTGAAGTAGTTCCCCCTAATGCTTCCCCTAAACCTTCCCCTTTCACCCTAAAGCCATGTCCTCTCATATTTATCTCTCCTAATCTAAGTGGAAAGAGCCTACTTGCATTTACTCTGTCTATACCCCTCATAATTTTGTAAACCTCTATTAAATCTCCCCTCGTTCTTCTACGCTCCAATGAATAAAGTCCTAACCTGTTCAATCTTTCCCTGTAACTCAACTCCTGAAGACCTGGCAACATCCTAGTAAATCTTCTCTGCACTCTTTCAATCTTACTGATATCCTTCCTATAGTTAGGTGACCAGAACTGCACACAATGCTCCAAATTTGGCCTCACCAATGTCTTATACAACCTCACCATAACATCCCAACTCCTATACTCAATACTTTGATTTATGAATGGCAGGATGCTAAAAGCCTTCTTTACAACCCTGTCTACCTGTGATGCCACTTTCAGGGAATTATGTATCTGAACTCCCAGATCCCTTTGTTCCTCCGCACTCCTCAGTGCCCTACCATTTACTGTGAATGTCCTACTTTGATTCATCCTCCCAAAATGCAACACCTCACACTTGTCTGCATTAAGTTCCATCTGCCATTTTCTGGCCCATTTTTCCAGTTGGTCCAGATCCCTCTGCAAACTTTGAAACCCTTCCTCGCTGTCCACAACGCCTCCAATCTTAGTGTCATCAGCAAACTTGTTGATCCAATTTACCACATTATCATTTAGATCATTGATATAGACAACAAACAACAATGGTCCCAGCACAGATCCCTGAGGCACATCACTAGACACAGGCCTCCAGTCTGAGAAGCAATCATGCACTACCACTCTCTGTCTTCTCCCACACAGCCAATTTTAAATCCAGTTTACAACCTCTCCATGGATACCTAGTGTCTAAACCTTCTGAACTAACCTCCCATGTGGAACCTTGTCAAAGGCCTTACTAAAGTCCATGTAGACAACATTCATTTTTGCTCTCGAGCTGCTCAACTGTGCTTCCTGGTCAAGCAGTTAAGTATTTGAAATCATTAGTATTAGTAGTAGTATGAGTAGTATTAGTTGTAGTAGTAGTAATAGTAGTAGTAGCAGGATTACTTGAGTCAAGTATGATGTTCTCCCGAGGAGTTATTTACTTAATAGACAACACCTGTGCAAGGCTTAGTTTAACGTTGGGGAGGCTGATGCA